>NC_060950.1:59093531-59096451 GCF_022045245.1 Lucilia cuprina | reverse complement strand
TAATTCCAGAATTGATCATTTGAAATTTTTGGATGTGAATATTTTTGAAATTGAGTTTGAAATTATAATAATATTTCGAATCAAAAAGACACAAAATTCAATTTTTTGAACTATGTCTAACTAAAAGTTTTTACTAATTTTAACAAAAATATTTAAAATTGGTTTTCAAATATAAAACCAATTTGTCATAACTTGTAACACTTTTTTGTTAACATACATATTCTTACAATTCCAAAAAATGGAAAACTCTTAAAAACGTATGTACTATGCATTGTTAATTTTTTTGATATATTCTGGTCCTGTGGCGCGAATTTCTCTATAGTATCTATATTGAAACAATTATTGTTAGTAGTAGATTTTTTGGGATAATTTAAATAGATCTAAAAAATGTTTAGAATTTTTGAATTATAAAAATCATATACAAATTATTTCATTTGAATATTATACGAATCGATAATTCTACAAATACTTATTTTTATATTACACATATTTTGTAAACAAATTTTTACAGAAAAAACTATTAAAATGACGAAAACAAAATATGTAAAATATGTTATAAATAGTTCTAAAAAAGTGCCAAAAAATATTTGAAAAATGCTAGAAAGGGTGCTAGGTGCTAGATTATATTTTTGGGTGCTAAATGAGTTAAAAATATGCTAAATCTAGCACTAAAAGTGCTAAATTGGCAACACTGATGTCGAGGTACTATACGTGTAGCACCTCGGTTGTAGTTTTTCAACCACTGAGTGAGTAAAAAGTAAACAACTCACCACTGCCCCTTTATGTATCTTCGTATACACACGCAGTTTGCAATTTTTGTACATGGATTGAGCCGGTTCATGTACAAGCAGTGTATCAAGCAGCTATCTAATATCTGACCATTGCTGCCCCGTTGCATAACTTCCGAGATGTAAAACATCACTTCCGTTTACAACCACACAGATGGAATGGCCTCTGTTAATTTGGCAACAGTACCTAGAGTCGTAAGCAGTAAACCGTAGTACTAATACACCAAATAAGCCGAGACTTTGTTCTTACTCACAGTAACACACTGAGGTAGTTCTGATATGAACAGAGTATACTCTGAATACATCTGGACAAGGAAGGAAATTTCAATGGTATCATTTGTATATGATACCTTTCATCCAGCATCAGACAACCGAGCACACATCTCATTTAGACGACACATTCATAAGAGAAAAACTTACGACACATTTATTATAGGTAGACGGGTGGGTAAGACCTGCCGTACCCCACATTCATCCCGTATACCATATACAATTAATACCAACTCATTTCCAGCGCTTAGTTCCACAGTCTCTCATCTGTGTGGTATCCGTTGTTTCGGCAACAGCACCGAACTTATCCCGAAATATTGACTCTACCTTACATCAGTCTTTTAAACGCAACTTACTCTTACCACAAATCTGGGTTTAAACCACAGGCACTACGTGGACCCCGAACGAACCTCAACCAACTGACCAGCCAGGACATAGTCCTGAGGAAAACTTGCTACCCGTAGTACCTGATTATGTGGTGCTCTGGTTCGATCTCTTTTTCAATCTATGCAAGGGCTAAACCAGGCAGTAGTAGTGTTATACCAATTTATAGTCACGGTCATACTAGATGTGTTGTTAACACCTCTATTCCCCGGGATTGCAATAACACCAAGGAGGAGGTTTCACCAAGGTATCATGCCCCCGGGGGTATGAGACAATATGAAATTTTTTAAAGTAATTATAGCATTTTGAAAATAGACCCACAAAAGATCCAGGGTAGCCGATATGAGTACCTCGATATACTAAAAAGAATGACAGACATCGCAAAATGGTTTCAGTATTCAGAATACAAGATACACAATTTTATCCAAGTTTTTTTTAAAAAAGAGAATTAATGAAAGCAATGGCATTGAATAAACTTAAACAAATTTTATATAATTTAACTTACATTTACATTCATATGTTCATATGTGTACATAATTTAATTCGATGTTTCTTTATAACTATTTTGGGGGAGGGGATCAATAAAATACAAAAAATAATTTAGCTTTTCAGACTGAAGTAGAAACTATACTTCTGCTTATCGGCTTCAGAAAAGGGTTAGAAAAACCTTATGATTTAAATATAGATACATATATGCTAAAATATGTAAATTCCATGGTATGTTAACCCATCTATATCTGCCTTTAAAAGTTTTTGTTCAAATCCATCATTGAAGTTTAAGTGGCTAAGGAAAAAGATTTTTCATTAATGTGAAATTTATAAAGAATACAAATTACAAAACTAACTTCAAGGTGTGAAGTTTGTAAGTAGTAATTATGAATTTAAACCAAGATCTACAACCACAACACTCTAAAAATTTAGATTTTTTTTACCCATTTTAAAAACACTAAAATTTTATAGAGGTTGCTTCAACAATTTTATATAAAAACTTAAACTATCCAAAAAATAGGTTTGTTATATTTTTTCTTGTCTGCTTATTTTGATGTGGTTTTTTATTATAAAAACCAGAAACATCCTTTATAACAATCATGATTTTGGGGCAAATAGCCATATATTCATTTCTGCCGTAATTTTTTTTTTTTTATATTTCTATTGTATTTTTTACAATTATTTAACTGAAAAAGAATATAACAAAACCAACATCTATATAAAACTACAGCTATTGTTCCACATTCATTGGCTGCCACTAACTATTAGATGATTTAAAAGTATTCGAACTGAATACTAAGCATACCATATGATTTTTTTATTTATTTGCTAACTCTTTGTATGTGGGTTTGGTTCACAAGTATATAGTTTTCTATTCATTCCAATCGATAGATAGATAGATAGATAGATAGATAGATAGATAGATAGATAGATAGATAGATAGATAGATAGATAGATAGATAGATAGATAGATAGATAGATAGATAGAT
>NC_060950.1:59077196-59093431 GCF_022045245.1 Lucilia cuprina | reverse complement strand
CGGTAAATTGGGTTGAGTATAATTTGTAATTGTATTGTAATGGCTAAATAAATAAATATGTATATAAAATTAGTGTTCAACTCGTTCCATTAGAAATGAAAAAAAAAACAATATTTTCTTAGCACTTTTTTTCTAGTATTTTTTCTTTATTTTTAGCACTTTCTAGCATTTTTTTGAAAAAAATCTAGCAATTTTCCCCAACTAGGTTTTGGCAACACTGCTCGACATTCATATTGCCTTACAATGAGCCATACATTGAGAGAAATTAAATAAAATCTTGTGACAACAGTGTCCTGCACACGTGAAAGAACAATTTTGACCAAAAGTATCACGAAATTGAATGGTACAATAGTACGTAAGTAGTAGACGTAATACTGAGAGTCAAATATCTACGGTGCAATAAAATATATTTTCTTTAAGAAACCCATCCAAAAGAAGAAGGTACAAAGATTGGATTCTGTTGACTCTAAGCACACAACAACCCAGGTCAGTAAGTAGATCTGCCTCTGAAACCGATGTATATTAAATGAATATCTGATATTTCGGCTTTCACCCTGACAACGCGTTGTTCAAGCTTTGTCAGTATCCCTTTCACTAGATAAGTTTATAGTTTGACATTACGTCAAGCATCCAAAAACATTTGCGAACTTTTGTATTTTTCTATAATTTATCTTTTTTATAAATTTTCCAAATTTCGAAAATTTGTACTAAATTCTCATTTAAAATTTTTTATTATTATTTTTTTATTTGAACCTTTACTATCATATTGTTCATTTTTCAATATTTCTTAAAAATCTATAAAATGAAAAAAAAAAATTCTAAAATAAAAAGAAATTCATTCAAACATTTCTTTTAGCCTGTTTTTATATACATATATTTCCAGTTTAACTTTTATGATTTTTTTCCATTAAAAATTTGTGCTGTTTTTTTTTTTTTTTTGTTATATTATTTTTCTTTTCTTTCATTCTTGTTAGTTTTCGTCAGTGATTCTATTGTGCCAAAGCTTTGAATGCTTCAAATAATCGCATGGATGGATGAATAAATAAGTGAAATGGTAAAGTTAAGTAAACAATACTTCGGCAGTCGTACATATTTACAAAAATATTCTAACATACATGCATGCATACATTAAAAGGATAGTAAAAAGGAAACGAAAATGGAAAGACATGGTAGGCAGGCATCCAATGGTTGGTTGAACTAAAAGATGTATAATAAATGGCTGGGATGGTTGGATGGATAGATAGATAGATGAATGGATGGATGGTTTAAGACTACAAGGAGTTGGAGAATTACACATGTTTAGAAAAAAGTTTTCAAACGTTTGTGTGTATATACATAGGTATGTAAGTATGTATGTACGTTCTACATATATACATACATACGTACACATTTACCAATATTCAGTCAATATTACTGTAAAGTTTAACAGCAACAACAAAACAATATGAATATGTAATATTTTGCAAAGTTACAGAAATCCATACAAACGTGGAAATGTGTGTGTATTATGTACTTAAGTATGAGTTTGTTATGTAGCACATCCAGTTAAAAATTACGTATACGCATTGTTATTTGTTAATATATCTTTTGTATAATAGAGAACCGCTAAATGGATCTGCTATTGCGAAATATTTTAAATGTTAAGAGTGAACAAACGGGTAAATTCGGTAACCATAAATATCATAACCTAAGAGAAATACAATAACTTAAAAATGTCATCAGAGGACATCACTATATCCCGATCTTTTTATGATGTGTATACAAATGCAAAGTCCTGTTTAAATATAAAACGAACTAACTAACCAACCAACCAACTAACTAACTAACTAACTAACTAACTAACTAACTAACTAACTAACTAACTAACTAACTAACTAACTAACTAACTAACTAACTAACTAACTAACTAACTTACTTACTTACTTACTAACTAACTAACTAACTAACTAACTAACTAACTAACTAACTAACTAACTAACTAACTAACTAACTAACTAACTAACTAAATGGCTTCCAGTATTCGCTCATCATAGAGAGGCCAGGTCATTCTTGATGTAGAGCAATAGGTCAGTGACGACCATCTGGTCTGAGCAAACCCATAGAGTTTATGCTGAATAAAGGCATTACATCATGAAAGCGAAACGCTGACTACTGTGTCAGTGCCCCCTATGTGAAGGCGGGAACCAGTTTTTCTAGTTCGTCCACTTTTCTATTTTCGGTAATATTAGAATGACCCGGTACCCGAGTAGTTCCAGGCACGAATGGTTCGCTATCTCGTCATGAGACACCCGACATTCGCGAACCACTCTGGATGTCGTGTAGACACCAGATAAATACTTTATAGCAGGTTTACTGTCCGGACAAATTCGGATATTAACATTACATATCCTATAGCACCTCATTCAGAGGTGAATAAAGAATGCACAACCAACGTCTGTAGTGGACTTAGATCCATCCGTAAAGATGTCAAGTGTTTCACTTTCTGAGAAGGATGGTTCATTTGACATTCTAACTGTGAATCTTTTATCCGGAAGGAGCGTGGGAGAGCAGTAATCTATATTTTCGGGGATGTCAGTCTTACTACCCAGGATAGAAGCATGACCATGTCGGTTTGGCTTCCACATTCCGGCAGCATGAAGTCTGACTGCCGAGCTTAATGCCAGTTTCCTAGCCATCAGATCGGCAGGCAACCAGTGCATAAGTGTGAACAACACCTGTGATGGTGTACTTCTAATATTAAATAAATATTTCAGTTATTTTCATTAAATTCCTAAATTTGAATTTAACAAAAATAAAGAAATCTAAAAAAAACATTAACATGATCGTTTTATTCATTAAATTTCTATTTTTCTTGCTGATATGTTTTTCACAAAAATAGTTCTTAATAAGGAAAAAAAATAAACATTTCAATAGTGTGCAATATTTGTATGGTGAAATTAATAAATGAACATTCTTCTTCTCATTTAGTTCTTTATGCCACTGACATATGTAGCATCATTGAAAGATTTTTTGACAAATAAAACGAAAACAAGCTAGAGGAAAAAATGTGCAACATTTGCACAAGCACGTTTGCAACAATGATGAAAAAAAACATAAAAATGTGAACATTTCTTTGCAAATCTTGTTGGCAATTCAGCAGAACTTTTTACGGTCACAAAAACCCATAAAAGTTCACAAAGCATAGACGACGTTACATAAAGAATACAAACAGAATAAAAGAGATAAAATGCAAGAAAAAAAATTGTATAGAACATACCATTGAAAATATTAAGACGATGAAAATATATAAAGAAAAATCCCTTGACGTGCAAATTATAGCGTGACCATAATTTTCTTTCACTACAATCTTTGCACGTTTTTGAAAAAGTATTCCTATGGATGTATGTACAATATTGTACCAATTCATAAAGAAATATTTTTAGCTTTTAGAAAATATGAAGTGGTACTTGTAGAATCAAATACTTTAGTTGAAAAATTAAAAAGGAAGTGTTAGTTTGTTAGTTAGTTAGGTAGTTAGTTAGTTAGTTAGTTAGTTAGTTAGTTAGTTAGTTAGTTAGTTAGTTAGTTAGTTAGTTAGTTAGTTAGTTAGTTAGTTAGTTAGTTAGTTAGTTAGTTAGTAAGTAAGTTAGTTAGTTAGTAAGTTAGTAAGTTAGTAAGTTAGTTAGTTAGTTTGTTAGTTTTTGTAGTTTGTTAGTTTGTTAGTTTGTTAGTTTGTTAGTTTGTTAGTTTGTTAGTTTGTTAGTTTGTTAGTTTGTTAGTTTGTTAGTTTGTTAGTTTGTTAGTTTGTTAGTTTGTTAGTGTTTTGTTAGTTTGTTAGTTTGTTAGTTTGTTAGTTTGTTAGTTTGTTAGTTTGTTAGTTTGTTAGTTTGTTAGTTTGTTAGTTTGTTAGTTTGTTAGTTTGTTAGTTTGTTAGTTTGTTAGTTTGTTAGTTTGTTAGTTTGTTAGTTTGTTAGTTTGTTAGTTTGTTAGTTTGTTAGTTTGTTAGTTTGTTAGTTAGTTTGTTAGTTTGTTAGTTTGTTAGTTTGTTAGTTTGTTAGTTTGTTAGTTAGTTAGTTAGTTAGTTAGTTAGTTAGTTAGTTAGTTAGTTAGTTAGTTAGTTAGTAAGTTAGTTAGTTAGTTAGTTAGTTAGTGAGTAAGTTAGTTAGTTAGTTAGTTAGTTAGTTAGTTAGTAAGTTAGTTAGTTAGTTAGTTAGTTAGTTAGTTAGTTGGTTGGTTGGTTGGTTAGTTTGTTTGTTTGTTTGTTTGTTTGTTTGTTTGTTTGTTTGTTTGTTTGTTTGTTTGTTTGTTTGTTTGTTTGTTTGTTTGTTTGTTAGTTAGTTAGTTAGTTAGTTTATGAATTAGCCTTCTTCATTTTAGTTAGTTAGTTTGATTGTAGCAGTAGGTCTTAACTAATTAAACTAAGGGTTAAACTCGCCTTAGGTCTCCTGTTTAACTGTTCCATACTATTCAAAATTCTATGATTCTAGCCTTGTTATGTCGTAGATCTTACTTTCAAAATCAGTGCTTTTGTAGACTAAGTTCGATCAACTAATTGATATGCTTTAATTGAATCAATTTAAAAGTTGTCCATTTCAATATGAACTAATAGGTAGTCTCTTGAAATCGGACGAGTTCTTGCAAACGGCAGTAACTTATTGAACGTTGTTTTGCTAATTTTAAAGTTCAACTGTATCTGATTCAGTTAATCTTGTACCGAATTTTAATATTTTATTTCGACATATAACTTTTGTACAAATTTAAAGATATGACTTTGAATACCGTCCACCATAATATCGAGCTTTTACTCACAGTCATCCTATAATCAGATATAAAGCAAAGACGTTGCATTATAACACGACTATGCAACCAAGTACGACTATGTACGTTTTATAACGTCATAACATCTCCAAGGATCAAGACGAATAAAAAACGTTTACACAATCTGACAGGCAAGACTATGAAAAAGCATTTTATCTGCTATAAACTGTATACATGAGAATGTTTCTATTTAAGATTCAAATCATAATATTTGTCTAAATTCATAATGTTGCATTTCTGACAAAATTATCATTTACGAAAACATAAAAATTCACATGCATATATACATACATATGTATCCCTTAACATAAAAGAGTCAATGTACAATTTTCCACATGAAATGAAAATATTTACGAGTATTTATCAAATGTTTGTCTGTTTAAGGCCACAAACAAAAGTTGTATGCAACAATACATTTTTCCTGCTTTTATTCTCAAAGGACAACAGCAACAACAACAACAACAACAAGAGTGTAGATAAAGCATGTTTGAATGGTTTGTTGGTAGAGAGACAAGTGTAAATCCCTCAAGAGGATTTTATATGGATAGTTGTAGTTTCGTATAGATGTGTGTCTGTATGTGTGTTCATGACAAAAGAATAGAGTTGAGATTTTATTACTGCAATATTCATGTGGATAACACCATACACAGTAAACAAAACTTATGTCACAAATTATGCCGAAAGTAAAGAAATGAGATGATACTTTTTTGCACAGTGGTATACTTAAGATTCTTATTTATGAGAACAAGCCAAATTTTGACAAATTTAGAATGTTCTATAGTTCTTACTATAGACTGTTATATAGTCCTTACAATAGACTGTTCTATAGTCCTTACAATAGACTGTTCTATAGTCCTTACAATAGACTGTTCTATAATCCTTACTGTAGACTGGTCTATAGCCCTTACTATAGACTATAGTCCTTACTGTAGACTGGTCTATAGCCCTAACTATAGACTATAGTCCTTACTGTAGTCTGGTCTATAGTCCTTACTATAGACTGGTCTTTAGTCCTTACTATAGACTAGTCTATAGTCCTTACTATAGACTGGTCTATAGTCCTTACTATAGACTGGTCTATAGTCCTTACTATAGACTGGTCTATAGTCCTTACTATAGACTGTTCTATAGTCCTTACTATCGACTGGTCTATAGTCCTTACTATAGACTGGTCTATAGTCCTTACTATAGACTGGTCTGTAGTCCTTACTATAGACTGGTCTATAGGTCTTACTATAGACTGGTCTATAGGTCTTACTATAGACTGGTCTATAGTCCTTACTATAGACTGGTCTATAGTCCTTACTATAGACTGGTCTATAGTCTGTAGTCCTTACTATAGACTGGTCTATAGTCCTTACTATAGACTGGTCTATAGTCCTTACTATAGACTGGTCTATAGTCCTTACTATAGATTGGTCTATAGTCCTTACTATGGACTGGTCTATAGTCCTTACTATAGACTGGTTTATAGTCCTTACTATAGACTGGTCTATAGTCCTTACTATAGACTGGTCTATAGTCCTTACTATAGACTGGAATACAGTCCTTACTATAGACTGGTCTACATTCCTTACTATAGACCAGTCAATAGGCCTTACTATAAACTGGTCTATAGTCCTTACTATAGACTGGTCTATAGTCCTTACTATAGACTGGAATACAGTCCTTACTATAGACTGGTCTATAGTCCTTACTACCGGTCAATATATAGTTCAGTCAACACTTTATGACTTCATTATTTTTACACTTTAACTACATCATCTTCTAGTATTTGATGCAAACCAAATCACAGTGTTATCTTCCATATCAGGAAAGAAGGTACAAGTAATGAAAGCTAAAAAAGAAGAAAAAAGCTCAGTCAACGAAATGATTTGATTTTCAAGAATGCCATATGTTGCAAATAATATCTATTCACTTGGTGACATTACCGGAAGGGACATTATAAAGTCAAAAAAATACTAGAAAATAAAGAAAGATTAAATGAATGGCTGGTTGGTTGAATGAATACCAAACATTGCTTATGTAAGGAAGGCATTAAGGCAAGAAGAGGAAAAAAAACAACAAATATATAGAACCTTTCACTAGGAAACAACAATAACCCTAAAGTAAAATATGACTGTTTCCAGTCATTTGTTACCATACTGTTAAAATCTTCCTTGAGCTAAGAAGTACAACAACAACTACCAATGTCATTTATCCTTACTTTAAAAAAGGACACATTACAATAAAGTTGCGTACCAGCAGCAATACTTCTGCTAGTAAATACATACAATGACTTCTTGTTCATTCCATGTGGTGTTGTCATCATTGTCATACTTCAGCAGCCTCTTATAGCTCAGGAACATAATGCCCACAGTATGAGGCCAAAAGGGTGGCAAATTGTTTTTATTACAAGTTTTATCCAAAAAGGCTATGAATACAATAAGAAATAACAACAAAAACTAGGAATGTAGAATGTGTCAACAATAAGGGTGGACTTTTTTGTTACTCATACCCATTGATAATGGCTCAACGAAGACTTTGCTATAGAATTATCATGCATTTATTTCAAACTCTATAAAAATATACAAAAAATACTAAACACATTCATATATTCACTTAAAGTATTTGTGTTAAATGTGTGGTACGAGTATAGACGACAACAACAAATACTAAATGATACTAAATGCCTTAATCCCTCTATTGCGGAAATAAAACTTTAATGGAAGGACATACAAACCGACAAGCAGATATACATACATACATACATACATAGTTTCGTACAGACATACATACAAATCCAGTTGTTAGCGCTAATGTAAGTAATTGAGTGCGAAAATACTGTCGCATTTAAAATATTTAACACTGTGAGGGTTTGTAATTGAACATAATTTTATACGTTGACAACCCTGTATAATCCATTTCCATGTGGATCGTTTCGGTTTAAGTGATTTCTTGTTGTTTTTTATTGCCAAACATTTAAATAGTTGTATTATTTGCTACAGTTGAACTATGAAATTGATCTTTGGTAATTATGTTATTTACATAAATATTTCAATTTTTGTAAATATGCTATATGCATTTGAGATGATGAAAGTGATATTTAATATTAGGCGACACACACACATATATATTTTCGAATAATTGTGAAGCAGGTTGTATATTCAAATCGGTAGTTTAATACTCGATTCCAAGTTTTAAATACTGGGATTATAAGATTTTAAATATGATCTTAGTATTTCTCTTGATCATTTAAAGAAAATAATGAGTAATTTTTAATGTAACTTAATTCCTAATATGATATGTACCTTGTTTGGTTCTTTGCGAGATTATTCCTTGACTGATTCTTCAAATTAGAAACATAAGAATAAGGAACAAGTACGAATGTATAATCAGGAATGGCTGAAAAAAGAGATTTTCTACAAACGGGTATATACATAAGTGAATTTTGATCTTCAAGTCATTTTTCGAAGGGGAGTTTGTATTGGGGCTAGAGACAAATGGTGCCTGATTATTACAAAATCGATAGTGTCATTTAAAGTTCTATAAAAAATTAAGTTTTGACGATTTTTGTTCACATAAAGGAACATTTAACGTAATTATAAGCCTAAACACCCTATTCGGGAGATACGTTTGTATAGGAGTTTGGCTAAACAATGGACCGTTTTCTATCAAATTGTATTCAATTATCTTGAAAATTGCATCCTTTAGCGTACGCACAATCTTTACGTGGACACACAGACGGACATAATTTAATCGACTCAGAACATCTGCACAAACACATAATATCCTCCCCACTATAGTTGTGTAGGGTCTAAAAATGAGTTCGTTTGTATCGGTCTACACCAGGCAATGTTATTGTGGGTAAAACATGACATCATGACCTTGTTTGAAAAACTAAAGTTTACATGTTTTTGTAATACATCTACTGGGTTAACTAAGAACGATTCCCCATTTACCCTGAAAAGCTTTAAATTGGAGGCTTTTTTTAACATTATTCTACCTTATAAACCAGCACAATTCATACGCAAATAATTCATCTGCTGTATGGATTAGAGAAGATTTCACATTCACCATGATAGGCTTTAAGTAGGAAGAGTTATATAAATAGAGAGGAGTTTCTTCAAACACCAACAATCGTACTTTATGTGCCACTTTGCACTGCTTAACCGCAGATGTGGATCACCAAGATCAAAGTTGTCAAGAACGACACTGAAAGCAATCATCTTCTATAGACTTACTTATGTGCATTCTTCAACCATTAAAATTTTTTATTATTTTTCCGGGAGAAGCTTGCAGATAATTTTTCAAAACATTCAAAATCCACGGGTCACCTTTAAGTACATTCCATGCAATCCTTTCGTCTCTAGAAAGAAGTATATGATAATTTTGCAAATAACGTAATCAGCATGAAGTTTCTTAAAGAAGTGTATAAAATTGTGTTTGATTCTTATCTAACATGTTTTACCATAACTTAATCGATGGTTAAAACGTGGTAATTTCTTAAGGGCACTTTACACACGATCACACTTTACGTACGTAAAGTTAAATGAAAAGGTAAAAAGAAATTCCATCCGTATAACAAAGAAGAGAATAAAAGTCGAATAATTTATATTTTTTGTATATACACGATTGGTATAAAACAATAACAGTGTAAGATGGAAACAGCTGCTTCACTTTTTTAGTATAACCTGGTCCACGCTAGGAAACTTTCGTTGACAAACTTTTTCTTAATTGTCTTTTTGAAGTTTCCTTAATGTCCACACACAGAAACTTTTGTCTCAGAAACTAAGTATAAATTGCATTGATTTGTTGTTGTACGAATGAGAAGAATAACAAAACACGAGAGAGATGAATGATATTCTTTCTCTCTCGCGCAAAATCAAAAGTTTCCCAAAGAAAGTTTCCTAGTGTGGACCGACACCATGTGTTTACATAAAAATACATCCCAGATCTAATGCAACCTGCTTGTTTTTTGAATTATTTCAAAAAATGAAGAGATCCATACGACTGTCAAATTTTCCATATTTCGTATTCTCTCTCAATGTGTAGTGGTTTCATTACATATTACGTTTAGACGATCCCATCCGTAATCTTTTAAACAAAATTTTGACAGATCATATTACTTGCGTGATCGTGTAAAGCCGGCTTTAATAAAGATTGAAGTCAAAGCCAATAAGATCTTGCAAAGAAACGTTTGCGAGCAATAGGATTCATTAAAGCGCGGGCATCAAATCTTCACTTGCGATAAAAGAAATGTCATATTACCATAATCTGAAGCATTGTAAAATGTATCTGAAGTTCCGAATAGACACCAAAGCCAAATATTTATATTGCTAAGGTCTTAATCTGTATTTAGTATTACAAAAGCGTTCTATCTATAAGTGGTTGCAGATATTTAGCCCCGTCTTGTACCGAATATTCACCATAACAACGCTTGGTCACATGTTACAATACCTTATAAAAACAATTTTGTAAGAAATGGTTGGAATGCTTTACTTTAACCTCTTTATGGTCCTTACCTTACCCTATCTTGCAAATTTGTTACCATAAATACAATATTTTTTCGGGATACACAATTTGTAATAAAAACAAGTAAGAGTTTTACATTCGGCTGTGTCGAATCTTATATACACTTCATCATGATGTGTTAAAAAACAGTCAGTACGAATTTTATTACAAAAAATCAAAAAATACCAATTTCAAAACGGTACTAAAAAGTCCCCTTTTATGGGTTTTCACTTAATCCAGACTCTACATACTTAATTTTATGTTTCTGGGTTCAATATTATAATAATTTCAAAAAATACCTTATGAAGAACGAAAAAGTACCAAAAAGCTCCTACTTAATCCAGACTCTTCATAATTAATTTCATGTTTTTTGTTTCAATATTTTAGAAAATTCAAAAAGTACCTTCTGTAGACCGAAAAAGTACCTAAAAGTACCCTTTTATGTGTTCTAATCTAATCCCTTAAAAAAAAATTCAAAAAGTACCTTTTGTAGAACGAAAAAGTACCTTTTTGTAGGTTCTTACCTAGTCAAGGCCCTACATGCCAAATTTCATGTTTCTAGGTTCAATATTATAGAAAATTAGAAAAGTACCTTTTCTTGAACGAAAAAGTTCCCTTTTATGTGTTCTGATCTAATCCGAGCTCTACATACTTAATTTTATGTTTCTAGGTTTTATATTATAGAAAGTTCAAAAAGTACCTCGTGTAGAACGAAAAAGTACGAAAAAATGCACTTTGATGTGTTCGTTCGTACGTACTAAATTTCATGTCCCTTGGTTCAATATTATAGAATATTCCAAAAGTATCTTTTGAAATTCTCACCTAATTCAGACTCTACATACTTAATTTTATATTTCTTGGTTCAATAGTATCGAAAATTCAAAAAGTACCTTTTGAAAAACGAAAAAATTTCCTTTTATGGCCAAAAGTTCCCTTAAGCCATAACAACACACTAGTGCTGCTCTTGCTCTGCTACTCTTGCTCTGCTGCTTTTGCTCTGCCATGATTTTATAAACAAGAGTACAATAACCAAATTTACCGTATGATTATATACCTATTTTGTTTTTTGGCAATTTCTGTTTGAGCATGAATAAAAAATCTAAATTTTTGATGAAATTTTCAGAGGTGGTCTCGAATTTTTACTCATATCTTCGTTATTTATAGACTGATTGAACTGATTTAACAGAATTATTGAAGATTCGGATCTCGCCGATATCTGGGGTCCTCTATAAGGATCCAGAATATATATACCTTATGGGGTCGGAAAATTGTATTATAAAAATTACAAACGGAATGACAAACTTATATATAACTATACATATTGTAAAATGCAACAAAAAATTCTTGCATTTCCATCACTAACTATTGCAATGGATCAAAAAAATTTCATGTCTGGAAAAAAATAATATTACCCAAATCAAATAATTAAATAGGAAACATTCTACTTGATGCAAACACATGTTTTATACCATTAAAACTTAAATAATTTCAACAAGTTATTAAGCAAGTTAAAAAAAACTAAATTTACACCACATTTCTACGCATTCGTACAAGTGTTTAGCGGTAGTTAATACGGGTACTTTTTATTATAAGTACAAAACAATTTTCGAATTAAATACAAATGCAAACATTTTCTTTGGATATTATAAAATACTACCCCTTTTACGAAAAAAAAACATGAAACTGAAAACATAAACAAAGCAAATTTCCCTTTACACCCCTGCTGTTTAAAGGAGAGGCCAAATACTTACATACGTGTACTTGCAAATAGAATTGGCATACAAAAACAAAATGCCTTTTATAAATGGCAAATGTACCATTACGACTTTGATTGTTTTACGCTCTGATGTGTCTATTGTTTGGGAGCGGATTTAAACAGGTGGTCTCGGCATGTGTTAAACACGATTCTCCAAAAAATAACGTTCTATTATTGTACTATACAAAAACATGTACACCTACATACCTACTTGCAGTTATTTACTCATACATCATTCTCATCATCAGCAACAACAACTAAAGAACAAAAAGTTCCTGTTGTTTTGTTGCTGTTTAGAGTAGACAAGATGAATTTTGTTTTCTTTTGTTGCTGGAGATGGGTTTTGTTTATTTTCCGCTTCTTTTTTTTTTTTTTTGTTTTGCCAACATTATGTTAAATAATGGCTTTTTGTGTTTAACATTTCGTTTTGTTTGTTGTTTATTTGTTAATTATGTTGTTGTAGTTGTCTTACTTTGCCAGTGAAAATTTCAAAGTTAAATATAAATAAAAAAGCTTTTGTTTTTTTTTTTTTTGAAATTTACCCAAATTAAGGGTTTGCCAATTGTACTCGTCTTTTCAATAGAATTTGCCTTAAAATGTTGGGTTTTTTTGCATATCTTAATAGAAATATGTAGATAGTTCATAAATATGTATATCATATTGTATGTTAATATAAATGTTATTAAACCGATTCCCTTGCCCATCGACCTAGACGTCCATGAATGTCAAGGGAAATATATGTATATATCAATATTAAGTCACTCGATCTTTGTGTATGTTCATCATTTTCATATACAAACGATACGATCCATTAAGAGTGGGATTTTGAGTTGGTAGATTAGTGATTTTAAAAATAAATTTAATCTAATGTTAATCCCCTATGATATTTTTGAGTACAAGTTTCATCTTCGCGGTGTTGTCATACAAAACAACAGAAAACGATGCAGTTTGCTATCAAAACAATGCATGTTTTTTATATCCTTCACCTTCGTGAGAAGTTTGTATATTATAATTTTCCAACCCTATAAAGTATAAATATTCTGGATACTTATAGATAGTGGAGTCGATTAAGGCATCCCCGTCAGTCTGTCTGTCTGTATGTTTGTTGAAATCAGATATCTGCAAGATCCGAATCTTCAATAATTCTGTGAGACATGCTTTCGGCAAGATCGCAAAATCGGTCCATAAATAACGGAGATACGAGCAAAAATCCGAGACAACCTCTGAAAATTTTATCAAAAATATAGATTTTTTATTCATGCTCAGACAGAAATTGTAAAAACTAAAACAAAATACATAAATACATAATATTGTAAGCTTGTTTATAGAAACATAAAATTAAGTATGTGGAGCCTAGCTTAAGTTAGAAGCCATAAAAGGGAACTTAATGGTACATTTTCGTTTTTCAAAACGTACTTTTTGAGTTTTCTATAATAATGAACCCAGAAACATGAAATTAAGTATGTAAAGTAAGGATTAGAAGAGGAGACATCAATGTTTTTTTTTTATTTTTTCGTTTTTCAAAATGTACTTTTTTCAACTAAGTCTCTGGAAACGATGCTAGATATTCCACCCATTGAAACATATTTAAGATATGAGGCGGCGCTTACAGCCGAACGGCTCTTTACTTTAGGCGAATTGGCCAAAAGCGGTTATAGGACCCGTCATCAATGTATACTAGACACATTGGAAGGTTATACACAATCATCGGACATGCCGGATCGTATACCAGACACAGAATATGTCGGAAACTTTGAAACGCTGATCTGATCGCTGAAAGCATTAACTGAATACTCTCCAAGAGGTAATGTTCACAACATATGGGTGCCAGCCCACTCGGAAATAGTCAGGGCGAATGTAATAGCTTTAAAGGGAAGGAAGCTCGAGGCAGTTACCCTGACACTCGGAAATAGTCAGGGCGAATGTAATAGCTTTAAAGAGAAGGAAGCTCGAGGCAGTTACCCTGACAAACGCAAAAACATTCGACGCAACAAAAGCTGAACTAAAAATATGGGTGAGAGAACCCCATAAGGCTTTTTGGGATAATGAAATAGTGGGTAGAACCACGAAGATCCTATGGAGTGATCCTGATGAGAGCAAGACGAAAAATCTCCTCAAAATGAGCAAGTCTTATGTTAGTATGATGGTACGTATTCTGAGTGGACACACAGGATTACGAGCACATCCATGCAAAATTGGAATTGCGCTTTCAGACGAATGTAGAGCATGTGGAGAGGACAGTGAAACTCTGGAGCACTTTCTTTGCCACTGCCAGGCATTCGTCGAAGTTAGATCCAAGTATCTTAAAAGTGATGTTATTCTGGAAATAATAATCCTTGCTAACACTGATTGGAAGATTCTTAGGAATTACGTTCTGGAAACTGAGTTTCTAAATATTGAAAAATAATTCATTCAGTGATTTTTTTTCATGATAAGAAGCGCACAACAGGCCCGATAGTGGCATAGGTGTATTTCTTCGGTTTTGATGTAGTATACATCCTCCTATCAACCTAACCTAACCTAAGTTATGTAAAAGATGAATTTTCTCTTACTTGTTTTTAAAACACTTCACCTTGCGTTGAAAATTATTTCAAACAAATTTTTGAAAATAAAAAACAATTTATACGAAAAATTAAGTAAAGGGAAGGGATTTACAAAATAACCCCCTAAATATTGGACGCTTAAACTTAATCAACTGTATACTCAAAAACAACCTTCAATTATCACTAATTCTTCATCTAAAGATTGTCGTTAACTGATTAAATCGTCTAATCTTAAACACTAAATAAGGAATGTTGTTGTCCAACAAACAATAAATTATTCTCTTCTAAACACTTTGATGATAAAGTAATGAAAAGAACTGATCAAGTAGGGTCTTTATCTTTGAACTCTTAGATCTGATAGTTTTTGTACGAATGTTAATCAAACTCTATAAATATAATTCTCAAATCTGGAATGAACGAAAGCTCTTGAAGACAGTGAGTAACTGTCATCTGTTCATATTGATATAACGATGTTGTTTTAGATCAATAGGTATTCTCTGATTGATATCTGAACTGCACGTATCAAAATTTGGAGAAACCACACAATATCCGTCTTTATTATTGATATCATGGTTTATGTCCTTACCGTTTTTCATTAAATCTTAAGAGTCAGAATACAGAGATACTGATAGTAGACACATTGGTGGCAATATATGTATATAATCTGTCTTAATTTACATGTTTTATAAATAAAGGGAGTTACTAACTCAGCAAAAAAAGAACTTCCAAAGAAATATAAAAGAAGGAGAACTTTCTCCACAGAAGTACTGAAAAATACCTGAAGAAGCGATGATTTAAACACAGGCTTGTCATAGGAGGGATGTTCTTTTTATTTGATTCCAAATTCATTACATCTTAGCTTAGCAAGTAATTTTGACGTTCCTTTTTTCAAAGTTATTAGGAAGTGAAATTGTTGCATATACTAACATAAATAAATAAATTACATGCACATATCAATCAACTCCAAAATAAAATGAATTTAATTAAAAAATTTCAGTAAAAAAATATACCTTCAAAATTGGATTATTTTCGCTTCTTTGGAAGTCAATAAACACTACTTAAACATATTCAATTAGTGCTACTTTTCAAGTAGCGATAAATGTTATTTTTTTTGGAAGCACTTCGTTTTATTTTTGCTGGAAAGTGTTTGGTTGTCTTGGTCACTCCAATGGGTGACTTTGACGTTCGAATTCAAAAAAAGTTATAGGAGGGAGTAACATTTGTGGCGGGTAAGTTTGTTCCCCGTAATGCTTTCTGCGACTCACTGGTCCACACTGATGAAAGGTATGTATTGTAAATGATATCGATAGAACAGTGAAATACTCTAATGAACTCTACTAAACCAGTAGCTCCAAAGTAAACTTTTATGGTCCATTAATATGAGAGATGTATAAAATATGTAAATTATGTAGATAGTATGGCGACCTGGTGGTGAGGAGCTCTTATGTTTATTACCGAAAATCGATGCACTTGTTTCTTTCGAACTTGAAAATACGTTTAGTCCAGTGGACAATGTTCTTATGTCCAGAACAGAACAGTTTTTGATTTTTATACCCTACACCACTATAGTGGGGAGGGTATTATACGTTTGTGCTGATGTTTGTAACATACAAAAATATTGGTCCAATACCCACCTTAAAGTATAC
>NC_060950.1:59072889-59077096 GCF_022045245.1 Lucilia cuprina | reverse complement strand
ATGGTAATATTCAACATAAAAGTTTCTTTACAAAAAATAAAAATATTATAAAAGTAAAAATTGTAAAAATATACTCATGGTGTAGGGTATCATATGGTCGGCCATGCCTGACTATACTTTCCTACTTGTTTAATAATTGCAACTCTCATAGATACAGATGGAACAGCATTATAAAACATGCGCTTAAGATTCAAAATGCAATACTGAGTCTTCGAGGCAAGTCTTGATTGAGCGATTCATTTATGTTATACCTTATATTCCCAATCTCAAAGGATTTTGCCTATAATCGAAATGTTAATAAGATGTCGTTAGAAAGGCACAACTCTAATTCTAATTTATAAACAATTTCTAAATTTCATCATGTCATAAAGTCTACAGTCAACTTTATTGTACTTGATTAACTTAAATATAATCAAACAACTGAAGTAGTCGTTCAAATCATTAAGTAAATAATATGTATAATAAAAAATCAAATAAATATAAATAATACAAAAACAAATAACAAATAAATATTAAATCTAGATCTAAACATAGAATGTCGGCAAAACATTAAACACCTTTAATATTTCTTTACACAACAATTGAAAGTGTCACATTTAAAAATAACAAACAATAACAACTACAACAATTACAACAACTACCAAATAGATCCAATTTATAAACCACAGATATATACATATGTACATATACTACCTACAAACACACTCAGTGCTTGAATAATGAAAATAAAAAAAAACCATTAAAAAGCTTATCGTTCGTTTTGCGTATGTACTTTAGTACTATAGTGTAGTTTGAAGGAAATATGTATAAAAAAGAAAATCTAAACTCCATACAATGCACTATATATACACATCCATACATATACTTGTTTTATTCACTTCTTATCAGTTCAGTTTTAACCACAACTAACCGCAACCACTAACCAACGCAAAGTTGATAACAAATCATTCAATGGTCGTCGTATATGAAACAAATATGATTGATAATAATACTTTTTATTATTTGATATAAAAATTCAGTAGATTTCATACATATATACATAAATAAGTATTTACCATCTAGCGGCCAATTTAAAATCATAAATAGTACTTAGTTGTATTAAGAACTTCTTCGTTATTTGCCTTCAAGTGTTTTCGTTAACTAACTTAAAACGAATTGACTGCTTCAGATGCGATTTCAAGTGGTGACCGACTAAAGTTTTTTCCATACACTCAGTTATGTTTGATTAAAGGCAGGTTAGGAGTAGTTTTGCGAATCTAAGGTTTAACGTTATTTAATAGGATTTGGACTAGGACAGGAAACACAATTTATCTTTATATTATCATATGGAAACCTTTCTGTACTCAGTAATAGCCCAGAAAATGTGAACATAAATGAACCGTAAACCGAACCGAATCTAAAGTAACATTCCAAAATTACCCAATATGCCTTGCTGAGCATAGGATATATGTTCGATGTTAATTAGTTAGTTAGTTATTTAAGTTTATTTGTTTAGTTAGATAGATAGATAAATAGATAGATAGATAGATAGATAGATAGATAGATAGATAGATAGATAGATAGATAGATAGATAGATAGATAGATAGATAGATAGATAGATAGATAAATAGATAGATAGATAGATAGATAGATAGATAGATAGATAGATAGATAGATAGATAGATAGATAGATAGATAGATAGATAGATAGATAGATAGATGCAAGATATAAACCGAAAGTGTTTGAAGCCCAGTCATCCCTTGTTTGTTTATCGAGCAAGAAGGTTCTTAAAGTTTATTTTCCCTATTCTGACTCCAACCACCTTTTTAAGATGTTTCTATAATCGATGTTCTTACTTTTTTCTATGAGTCAGTCTAATATTTATACATATTATTTATTTCTAACAATTTCCTTTACACTTCTTTTTCCATCTTTTTCCCTAAACTTAAGAATAAAGCCATAGGATTTAGTTCATCACAATATTCAGTCTGCCATAAAACTTGGAACAAAAACAAAAAAAGTTATAAACAAACAAAATTTAAGTGCTTTTAAAAGTTTATAAAGAGGTAAATAATATTTCTTTAGGGGTAGAATTGGTATAATCAAAGAAATATATTGTTGGTTGTTAAATAAATACTACCATAAGAGAAATACTCTAACAAATACGAGAAATAATTTTAAAGTATAAATGAAACCAAGATTTCTATTTTCAAAAAAAAAAAAAAAATGCATAAAATGTCCTTTGAGGTTGTATATGCTGTTGGTTGTAGAGTTTTATTTGTTTTGTATTTTTAATAAAGATTTTAAAATACTTAAATGTAAAAACATTTTGTAAAATTAAATTGAGTTATTCAATATAAAGTACATTCGACTTATACTTAAAGATATGTTCTTTTTATAGAGCATTTGTAAAAAAATATTTCTCACCTATATTAAAAATCCTGATGTGTAACAAAGTTCAAATATCTCAACATCTGCCTACCAACTAACCTATCATCACCCCAGAAATACTTAAGTAATTGTATATTTATTTAAGGTTACTTCCTTCATTAAAGTAAAACAACCAACAAGTACTAGAACCTCTCTCTTTTCACACAATAACCCCATCGAAACCCATCATATCATCATCAATATTGACAATCTATAATTTTCTTAACTCGTTTTCGAGTGGAAAGACTATAATAAACGTCATATAAATAAAGAGTTGAATAAATAAATCATAAAAGAAAATAAATAAAAAAATCACTGTCAAACGATTAATTTCATAAATTATAAATTTGTCATTATAAAGCAATAGAATTTTCGATATGTCAATATTTAATAGTAATGGGCTGTGATTAGAAAAAAAAAAATAATAAAGAAATCTTATCATTCATTAGTGGGTCTCATACAACAACTTCAAGATTTTTTATTGCCTTTTTTCGAAAAAGGGTAATAAATACAAATATAAAAATAATTGTTAAGCAAACTTAAGTACATTTTAACAGATAAAGCAAATGAATAGACTTGTGGTCACAAAACTAAGGGACATGTTATTAAATGCAAGTAAAAGTGTATATTAAATAATTTTCGATAAAGTGTTTTTAAAAATAAGAATCGAAATTAAAAAGTAATATTTAAAAAAAACAAAAATATATACTCAAGTAAACTTCTGTATCCACGATCAATGTCATCATGCAGACTACACTCTCATTATGGACGAAAGCATAAGGACTGGAAGTACATACTGGGAAAACAAAACCGGTTATATTTATTAAACAGCCAGTGTTAGATAGCGTCGAACTTAGTATATCTAGAGGATCTAAGTATTTTGGTACTTTTCTTGATAGCATGATTTTATGAAAAGAAAATTTTCATGAAAGAAAGAATAACAAACTCAACTATGCAACACATGCTAGAATTCCATAACGAATTAGGACCATTGGCCGAATGGGACCATACATTTTCTATTCTAACTTACATATGGTTTAAATTTAAAAAAGAAGGACAGTTATCCATAGATGTTCAATTAAGCTTAACAGTGTGTCGCTCTTGGCCTTCCTGGTGCTATTAATAGTACTCGACAAATGGGCTTGTTCATCATTCTGCACCTGTCACCTATATATAATTTTGTAGTAAGTGTGGCAACCAGGAATCTACAACGAATCTATGAGCAAGATAAGCTGTTCAATGGAAGAGTACGTACCTATATTTGCGTAACTATCAAGCTACCTACCTACCTAACTAACTAACTAACTAACTAACTAACTAACTAACTAACTAACTAACTAACTAACTAACTAACTAACTAACTAATAAACTAACTAACTAACTAACTAATTAGCTAACTAACTAACTAACTAACTAACTAACTAACTAACTAACTAACTAACTAACTAACTAACTAACTAACTAACTAACTAACTAACTAACTTTGTTAGTTTGTTAGTTTGTTAGTTTGTTAGTTTGTTAGTTTGTTAGTTTGTTAGTTTGTTAGTTTGTTAGTTTGTTAGTTTGTTAGTTTGTTAGTTTGTTAGTTTGTTAGTTTGTTAGTTTGTTAGTTTGTTAGTTTGTTAGTTTGTTAGTTTGTTAGTTTGTTAGTTTGTTAGTTTGTTAGTTAGTTAGTTTGTTAGTTAGTTAGTTTGTTAGTTTGTTCGTTAGCTAGTTTGTTAGTTAGATAGTTTGCTAGTTAGTTAGTTTGCTAGTTAGTTAGTTAGTTAGTTAGTTAGTTAGTTAGTTAGTTAGTT
>NC_060950.1:58847889-59060389 GCF_022045245.1 Lucilia cuprina | reverse complement strand
AAACGCCCCGACACACGTTCTCTGGCAAACATTTTAACGCCTTTCGACGACGATCTCATGTGTTCATTTGTGCTTTTCGTTTCGTTCCCTGCATTTTGCTAACTGATTGTCTTTAGAGGATCAACAGGCACGTGTCGTTAATTTTTTCTTCTTGTTGTTATTTTACGGGTTTCATGGGTTCGTTCTTTTTCTTTTTGCCCAACTAATTCAACATCAATTCCCAATGGTGTTAAACGAGGAGAGACAACGTTGAAGTACGTCCAACGACCAACGTTCGCTAAAACGAGCAGAAAAATTGAATTATTATCCTTGAGGCTGTTTATCTGCTGCGTCGTTGTCGGTTGTGTAAACGGAAACTTGTAACCAGAAACAAATATTTTTATTTTATTGCAAACCTGATACTCGTGGAATTGTAGAAAATATTATTTTCTTAGTTTTGTTGTTGTTGTTGTTCCTTTTGTTATTAAGTACATTTGAAGAGGGTTGATGTTTTGTGGATATAATATGAGTGTAACTAGTTCGGTAACAAAGTCATCATGCTGTTTGTTGATTGAAAATAATTGTTTGTTCACTGTCAAAAATTGAGTAAATATGTTTGTCGTTTATTCTTGATGGTTTTTGTTGAGTTTTGTTAGTAAATTTTTATACCCCACTTTTTTACACTGAAGTGGGTTTATTGCTTACCGACAAAATTTTAAAAATTTGTTTGTTTGCACATAAATCAAATACATTTTCATTCGTATATTTTTGATTTATTTGCATAAGAACTGAACTAGAACTGCACTAAAACTAAACTAGAACTAGATCTGAACTAGAGCTGAACTAGAACTGAACTAGATCTGAACTAGAACTGAACTAGAACTGAACTAGAACTGAACTAGAACTGAACTAGAACTGAACTAGAACTGAACTAGAACTGAACTAGAACTGAACTAGAACTGAACTAGAACTGAACTAGAACTGAACTAGAACTGAACTAGAACTGAACTAGAACTGAACTAGAACTGAACTAGAACTGAACTAGAACTGAACTAGAACTAGATCTGAACTAGAACTGAAATAGAACTAAACTAGAACTGAACTAGAACTGAATTAGAACCGAACTAAAACTGAATGATGTGAACGACTAGTAACCGTTGATTCCATACTAAAGAAAAATAAAACTGGAAAATTCTTAAAATATACAAATTCACAAATTTATTTATGATATTTTTAAGGACCTAGTACTTTATCGATATTTATTTGACTAATACTTTAAAATTAACCAAACCCAGTACAGTATTCAAACTTAGGTGAAGGTTCTTAGGTTCTTCCCATAAAATATGGTTTCAACTCGATAAAGTTTCCTTCTACAAAACGTTAAATTGAATCCTGTAAAATGTAAGTTTGAATCAATCAGATTCTTGTTAAATGCATTGTACTTTAAATTGGCGTGATCTTATTTTGCACTCTCATTGAAATCCGCTTTAAATTGTCATTGACACTTGCTAAATTTACTTCTTTTCGATAACAGGTAAGTAGGGAGTATACATATATTCGATATGTCATGTTTTTTTAAGTGTTACAAAATATTTACCTCTTGTTTTTCTTTAAAACAAGACAGAAAAATTGGAAGTACAAGCATTTTGAAAATTTGTATGGTTAATGTAACAACGATATGCTGCTGCGGTTGCTGTTAATGATAAGAAATAACATGGCACAACTAATTGCCAAATGATAAGAGTAGTAAGAATAGTACATTTTACACAACGCCTATAGCAAAAAGGTGTTTCCAAAAAGATCGGGATGATAATAAACTTATTGGAAGGCAGTCTATGGTTACCACTGAATGAGTTCTAATGAATTATTTACATAGACCTTTACTTTTATTTATGTCATTGATACTTGGTTGTTTGGGTTATTTCGGTTTTTTTCAATTTTGATTTATCAATTTTCACTTTAGCACTTCGAATATTGGAAAACCCTTTAGATAAAAAACGACAAAAAACATAAACAAGAAAAAACAGACTACAAAGAAAAACAATGTTGTTTGTTTTGAGATAAATTAACATTCAGTTTAGGAAATTCAACAAAATATTATTGACACATAATATATGTATGTATGTATGTATGTATGTATGTATGTATGTATGTATGTATTTATGTTATGATAGTTAAAATATATATACAAATATTACCATTCAATATTCGTACAAGACTACAGACTAATAAAGATGATATTTTTTAGCTTCTATATGAAATATTTCATACATACTATATACATATTATATGTACATATGTATTGAAAAAAATACAAAAATAAAACCTACTAGATCACATTAAACAAGTAAGAGTTCTATATTCGGCTGTGCCGAATCTTATATTCCCTTCGCTATGATGTGTTAAAAAACAGTCAGTACGAATTTTATTACAAAAAATCAAAAAATATCACTTGCAAAACGGTAAGGTACCAAAAAGCCCAATATTATAGAAGATTCAAAAAGTACCTTTTGAAGAACGAACAAGTAAGAGTTCTATATTCGGCTGTGCCGAATCTTATATACCCTTCACCATGGTCACTTTCTTTGGGCTCAACATGCTAAAATTCACTTTTTCCGGTTCTCATCTAATTGCGAAAACTTCAAAAAGTACCTTTTACAGAAGTACAAAAAAATCCCTTTTTATAGGTTCTTACCTTGTCAAGGCCCTACATGCTAAATTTCATGTTTCAGGTTTAATATTATAGAAAAATCAAAAAGTACATTTTGTAGAACAAAAAAGTACCAAAAGGTCCACTTTTATGTGTTCTGACTTAATCTACATATTTAATTTCATGTTTCTAGGTTTAATATTATAGAAAATTCAAAAAGTACCTTTTGTAGAACGAAAAAGTACCAAGAAGTCCCTTTTTGTAGGTTCTTACCTTGTCAAAGCCCTACATGCTAAATTTCATGTTTCTAGGTTTAATATTATAGAAAATTTAAAAAATACTTTTTGTAGAACGAAAAAGTACCAAAAAGTTAATTTTTATGCATTCTGATCTAATCCGGGCTCACTTAATTTCATGTTTCTAGGTTCTATATTATAGAAAATTCAAAAAGTACCTTTTGTAGAACGAAAAAGTACCAAAAATCCCCTTTTATGTGTTCTCGTCTAATCCGGACTCTACAAGTACCTTTTGAAAAGCACCAAAAAGTTACTTTTTATGGGTTCTCATCTAATTCCAAATCTACGTACTAAATTTCGTGTCCCTTGGTTCAATATTATAGAATATTCCGAAAGTACCTTTTGAAATTCTCACCTAATTCAGACTCTACATACTTAATTTCATATTTCTAGGTTCAATATTAGAAAAAATCCAAAAGTAGCTTTTAAAAACAAAAAAGTACCAAAAAGTTCCCTTTTATGGTTTCTAAATTAAGCCAGGCTCCACATACTTCATTTCATGTTTGTAGCCAATAACAACACACTAGTGCTGCTCTCGCTCTGCCTTGTTTTTATAAACAAGAGTACAATAACAAAATTTTATCGTATGATTATTTATTTTGTTTTTGTTTTTTGCAATTTCTGTTTGAGCATGAATAAAAAAACTCAATTTTTGATGAAATTTTCAGAGCTTGTCTCGGGTTTTAGCTCATATATCTGTTATTTATGGACCGATTTTGCTGATTTTAAATAGCAATCTTCCCGAAAGCATGTCTAACAGAATTATTGAAGATTCGGATCTCGCCGATATCTGGGGTCCTTTAAAAACTGATTTCAACAAACATACAGACAGACAGCCAGATAGACAGACGGACATGGCTTAATCGCCTCCGCTATCTATAAGGATCCAGAATATATGGAAATTACAAACAGAATGATAAACTTATATATACCCTTCTCACGAAGGTGAAGGGTATAAAAAGTAAAAAAAGGTCCCTTTTTATACGTTTCTACCTAGTCAAGGTCGTACATGCTAAATATCATGTTTCTATGTTCAATATTATAGAAAATTCAAAAAGTACCTTGTAGAACGAAAAAGTACTAAAAAGTCCCCCTTTATGTGTTCTGGCTTAATCCGGTATCTACTTACATACTTAATTTCATGTTTCTTGGTTTAATATTATATCTTCGTTATTTATGAGCCGATTGGACTGATTTTAAATAGCGTTCTATTCGATCGTATTTCCAATAGAATTATTGAAAACTTGGATCTCTTAGGCCTTCTGAAAACTGATTTCAGAAAACTGAAATGATTCTGTATGAACCCATTCTAAGAAGTAAATAAATCAGAACAACTTATTACAATGTTTCTGAAGTATTGTTATAAAAATCATCCAATAAATATTGTTTAATTAAGAAATTAATACAGAAAGTATATTTATTATAAAAATATTGAATTTTGTATAAGATTTTATTGTTTAATAATAAATTATTCGGTTTATTTGTTATTTGAAATTTGGCAATTTTCATTTATTCGAGCGATTAATCGTCAAAAATTGATCGATTTACCGATCGTCGATTAATCGTTTTAATACACTCTGGTCTTCTCACGTCCCCCGGGGACATGTTACCTTGTTGAAGCCTCCAACTTGGTGTTATTGCATTCCCGGGGAATAAAGAAGTGGCCAATACTTCTAGTCTGGCCGGAACTAAAAAATTGGTTACAGTCGACAGCCTGGCTTAGTCCTTGCATGGATTGAAAAGAGGTCAGACCAGAGCATCACATAATCTGGTACTACGGGTGGCCAGTTGCCCGCAGGACTATGTCCTGGCTGGTCAGTTGGTTGAAGTTCCTGCGGGATCCACGTAGTGGCTGTGGTTTTAACTCAAATTCGCGGGAAGAGTAAGTGGCGGTTAAAAGACTGATGTAGGGTAAAGTCAATATTTCGGGAAACAACAGATACCCATGAAGGAGTCAAAACAACAGATACCCATGTAGGAGTTACTGTGGGACTAAGCGTTGAAAATGTGTTGGTATTAATTGTATATGGACGGGATGAATGTGGGGTACGGCGAACCTCACCCACCCCTCCACCTATAATACATGTGTCGTATGTTTTTCTTTTATGAATGTGTCGTATGAATGAGATTTGTTCTGGGTTGTGTGATGATGGATGAAAGAATACCCTGTTCATATTAGAATTACCACAGTGTGTCCCTGTGAGTAAGAACAAAGTTGCGGCTTATTTGACGGATTCGTCAAGTCTACCCAGTGGATGAAAAAGACCACCGTGGGGTAGGGCATCATGCCAGATACTCACATAAAACATCCCGACATTCTTACATTTCTAACGAAGGTGAAGGGTAAAAAAACGAGTAAAAACTTTCGTTACGAGGTAAGGAGTTAAAATAATAAATTTTACTTACACAATAGGATTTTAAGTAATTGTTTTATCATGGTGATGTCATAGGAGACAAATACTTTTTGCAAACGCTTACAAGTAATTAGAAAAACCAGTCAATATAAATGGTGTGAAAAACGGTATACAGCTTCTATGTCTTTACCATAAAGCTGACTAAAGAATTAAAAAGTATTTATTAGTGTCCGACCGAACGTTCGGGTTCGGAGTTCGGTAAAAAGTGAGATTCGGCCAATGTTCGGTGTTCGGCGAAATTTTGAACGAACACCGAACTTTTTAAAGAATGTTTATTTTTAAAATGTATATGTTTACGTCATCAAAAAGTTTTAAAAATGCTGAAAATTTGTTTATAGAAGTTATCATACATCCTGGCTGTACAATAAATTTCTAATATACAACCCCTTTTAACTGTTTGTTTTTTCGGTTAATTTGAAAAACTGTTAACCAGAATGTCATTAAAAAGTGAAAACTTTAAGTTGAATTATCATGTTTCGACTTTAAATCTTTGTTCTTATTTGTTGCATTAAAATTTTCTAGGTCCTTATTCTCAAACAATCTGGACACGCCTGTCAGTCAAAGAGACTGTCAGTCTCTTAAAAACGATAGGACCTAACTATTGTTGCAGTTTGATTGGTATTCAAAATGGACAAAATCGGTTTACACTTGGCCTCCATATATAGCCTCCATATAAGGTTCGCTTTAGAAAATGACTAACGTTCACAACAGGTTTAAAAATACTAGTATTTTTATGAAATTATACTTAAATTTTTTTATGAACCAAAATTTCATATAAGTCGGCAAATTGAAATTTGCGCATTGTATTAAATGTTGTAAGTATAATTCCAAATTTCAGAGAGTGATAAATTTCTAATTTTACATAATTTCTAATTTATAACTCTCTGGAATTCGGAATTAGTTGATAATTGACCCAATTGCTAATTAAAGATTCTTTACAAAATATCTTCCGGATGTTCATATTCTGGTTTTAAATGTTATAAATTTATTACTTTTTAATCATAAATGCGTTTTTCATTTAAAAAAAAGTTCGTGTTCACCGAACTTTGAAAACAGAAAATAGTTTAGGTTCGGCCGAACTTTCAAATTTACCGAAGTTTGGGTTCGGTGTTCGGTACCGACTCTAGTATTCGGACTCTAGTATTTATATATTACTTATTAATAAGGGATATGTAATCAGAATTGAACACCTCATCCTTTTTGGAAACATTTCGTTCGGTACCGAACACGGAACCCGAACTTCGGTAAATTTAAAAGTTCGCCGAACCCGAACTATGTTCGGTTTTCAAATTTCGGTGAACACGAACTGTTTTCTTAAATGATAAACGCATTTCTAATAACAAACTTTTTTGTGAAATACCTTTATTTTTGGTTTTTAAACGATGATATAATTCACTGTAAGAGCACGTAGAGAAAAAACATGGTTTTGGTTAAAATTATGATTGTAGTCTAAACATATTGTCATTATTGTAGCAATATAAAAATGTCATATTATGGTTAAATACTGTCAAAATATTGTACCATGATATTTTTGTATTTATTAGAATATTGTTATACATGATCCTATTATGATATTAAAATAAATTTTATTTTGCCGATTTATATGAAATTTTGGTTCAATTTAAGAACGTCAGTCATTTTCTAAAGAGAACTTTATATTCTCTAAATGTAAACCGATTTTGTCCATTTTGAATACCAATCAATCTGCAATAATTGTTTAGGTCTTACCGTTCTTTTAAAAGGTTGAAAGACTGACTGACTGACTGACTGACTGACTGACTGACATATCTAGATCGTTTGAGAATAATGACCTTGAAAATTTCTATTTTACGAATGAAATCAAAGATTTATAATCGAAACTAGATAAAGTTCGGCCTTCAGTCAAAATTTCTCCGAACATTGGCCGAACCTCACTTTTTACCTAATTCCGAACCCGTACCCGAACGTTCGGTCGGACACTACCCAGCCATTTAAAACTGTCTCGAAAGGTCTCAGAAATCTAGGTCTTGAAAAACGAATGATAATAGTTCTTGATCGACTGATTATCAGACTTCCTTTCACTATTTAAAAGTTAAATAAAGTGCCTTTTGCATTCTTAACGATATAGTTTTCTCATGAAAATCGATTAAAGATATAAACAGATCATCAGCGTAACCATATGTGCGGAGACCCTAGTCGTTAGATTTTCCCAACAAGCAATCTATAATCAGGGTCCAGGAACAAAAATTTATTTAAAAATTTAGGGAAGATAATCTTAATTTTAGGGGCAATTTTTGCTAAATTGGTTCACTAGTTCAGTTTAAATGATACAACTTTTATATGGAGATTTCGATCACTTCCGAACACTATATATCCATTCAATTCAGAGTTTTACATTCGATCGTATACTATTGAATTTACAACATTTGATTGAAAGTTTGTATTATCGAATCTTATATCTTGTAAAACACGATACTTTAATTTCGAACAAAATTCCAAATTAAGGTTATTACTACTCTCGATATCTGTTGAAATATCTATAGAATTCAAATGGAGATTTAGAAGTTTTTTTATGTACCGTTATCTTCCCATAGATTTGTTTTAACAAACATTCGATAAGCCAAAGTTTTCATCAAGATTTTAATAAATAAACTTAATCTAACTTAAAGCTTCAATATCAGAAATCTTTAGAGGAATTATAAAAATGTTAGCTGAACATTCTTAAGTCTTTTAGGTTTTTAACATGTTGCTGGAATTCTTCTTAACATTGAGAAAAAATTCTTAATATTAATTCCTTAAAACTCCAACATCATTTTGTCTTAAGACAGAAACGAGTTGAAAGCATAGTTAAGCAAGAAAAGTGCAAAGATGTAATGACATGACTTACCCTCTAGCTCTCTATTTCTGGAGATTAAAGCCAATATCATTTCATGATTTGGGTCATGCTGGTCGTTGTTGTTGTTGTTTTTGTTATTACTATTGCTGCTACAACTAATCTCTGACAAATGATGTGACTGTAGGCTGTTTGAAGAAGGACCAACAACACCGGCTAAAGTATTGCTAAGTGAGATGTTGTTCGTAGGTAAGGATAACGAGGAGGAAACCGTAGGAGGAGCTAAGGAGCAAGGTGTTGGTGTTGTAGCTATAGATAAGGCAATAGAAGAGGGAGAGGCAGTAAGAGTAGCAGCAGGTGCTACTTTTGTTGAGCATTGTTGTTGTTGTGGTGGTTGCTGTTGTGCTGAGTTGGCCATTATTATTTGGGGATTATGGTTATTTGTCGTTGGTAATAACAGTGACGGATGTTGATGATGATGGATAAGTTGTTGTTGTTGCTGCGGTTCTAACATTTGTAGGTGATTAAGTGTAGTTTGTAAATTTTGTTGATGTTGCTGCTGTTGGAGATGGTGGTGATTATGATGTTGAAGTTGTAGGTGTTGTTGTAGTTGTTGTTGTTGCTGTAAATCCATGTTGGCCAAATTATTGTTTAGCAAAGTTGAAGCTAATGTGCTGCTGCCCGTAGTGGTTGCAGAAGAGTTTTGTATTTGAGGTGATTGTTGTAGTAAGGGTGGTGGTGATATATGATGGAGATGCTGATGATGAGATTGCTGCTGTTGTTGTTGTTGATGATGATGATGTTGTAGCAGTGTTGTGGCTGTTGTTAATACCGGTGGTGGTTTCAAAGTTTGCATCATTGCTAAGCTAAGATGCATAAAACCAACCGAAAAAACAACAACAACTGGCAAGTTTAAACAAAAAGAAAACCAATGTCGGTTAGTATGTGTGTGTGTGAGTAAATATGTTTGTGTAGGTGATTGTGTATTAATGTGCGTTTGTAAGTATATTTGTATTGGCTGGAGGATAACAACAATGTTGTATTGTTCGTTATGCTGGGCTGCTTTGCAACAAACTTAACCTGTCAATCAATCCTTATTTCTCACTCTCTTTACGGGTTTTACTCACAGAATCTTTGTGCTACGTTAATATTTACGTAGTTGGTGGCAACACAACGTTGTTGTTGTGTTTGGTAAATGTATAATTTTGTTTTACGCCGGCTGTTGTGATGGATTTAACTGTCAAGTTTTAGGCTTAACATTAACTTTGATAAATTTCTTTTGAACAATTTTCTTCACTTATTTTTCGCTATTTCACTTTAACACTTGTCACACTTTAAACATATTTTATTTAAATTATTAAAACACTAGCTTTTATTTTGAAAAATTTGAATTTTATATATAAATTTTTATTTCTTAATTTCTTTAACTTTTTTTAATTTTACAGATTTTTTTTAGCTTAATTTTATTTTTTCTTTAAAATTTTTTCTTATTAATATTTGAAATTTATTTTTATTATTATTATTGTGATTATATATATTATTATCTTTCAAGAGACCTTTTCTTTTCTTTATTTCGTTTACCGACACCCGACCGACATTACATATCTGCGCCGATAACCGTTTAAAAAAAAAAATTTGTCTACGTCTAGTTGGTTTCTAAAATAAATGTATCGGTTAGTGAGACCTACAAGCAACGTACTCGCAATGTACAAATATTTCAACCGCACTTTATTTGCAGAGAAGCCGCAATGTTTTATTATCACCTATTTTTTCGTTATTTTTTATTTTCAATATTCGAGAGGTTGTTTTTGGCTGTTGTAAGTATATGTATGTATATATATTTGTATGATATAAAGTTGGAGCTACGTACTACATACATAAGTATAAATATATTGTAGTTATGTAGGTAGGTGTGTATACCTTGCTAGTCCCAAGTATGTTATGTTAGAATGTCTGTCTGTTTAAACTCAATAAAGTTACTACTTATTGTTTTTAGTAGTGGCTTCTTATCACCTTGAAATGATTTGTTTTTTTGTTGCTTTTGGTTTACGTTTTACGTTCAAAACCCTTTTCCAGCACACACTCACTTGCTTATTCACATTTCGATAGTTTTGTGTGTGAGTGCTCTTCTTGTTTATTCATTCATTCAGGTCTCTGAGGTTATTTCTTGGGGGTTTAGTACAGAGTAGTTTATACATATAGCACAAGAACAGTATCCTTTTTGGAAAAACATAATTAAATATCTGCAATTATAATCCAACCGTCAATAATGTTCGATGGAACGATTGAAAAACGAAAAATATGAAAATCTTTTGAAGCACAGTTATGTGTGCAGATATTGTCTGGTGATATGTACATACATTCAAGCAGCTCACAATGAAACACTGGGTTTATATTAGCGTTATTAGACTAACTTATGCTTATACATACACTGGCATTATATTATCGTGATGTAGAAATGAGCGGAAACTTTGGAGGAGAACCATAGACACGAATCGGAAACCATGAAGTAGAACCACAAACACGAATCAAGGATTTAGTCTCACAATGAAACATTGGCTTTATATTAGCGTGATTTAGAAATGAGCGGAAACTATGGAGGAGAACCACAGACGTGAAACGAGGATTGAATCTCACAATGAAACACAGGATTTCTATTAGCGTGATTAGACTAACTTATGCTTATACATCTTTGGACAAGCTGGAAATGTCAGTACCAGTTTATGGAACACATTGTGAAATTAAAGCATAAACACAGTACTCGCCCTCTAATCCAGTAAAATATTTTTAAATTTTGGTAATGATTGTAGGTAATGTAGTTATTTCATACATTACTTGGTAATGAGTTGTCGTTATCAATAACATAAATTACTTTTTTAAATAAATTACATTTTATACCCTGCACCGCTATAGTGGGAAGGGTATTATGCGTTTGCGCTGATGTTTGTAACACCCAAAAATATTGGTTCTAGACCCACCCTAAAGTATACCAATCGGCTCAGAATAGCTTTCTGAGTTAATTAAGCTTTGTCCGACCGTCCGTCTGGCTAACTGGCTGGTTGTCCATGTAAACTTTGTGCGCAATTTTCAAGATAATTTGATGAAATTTGGCCCAAGGACGAAGCCTATTGAAAATGGATAAAATAGGTCCATTATTTCACCTAACCCCCATACAACCGTACAACCCGAATAGCGCCTTTGGGCACACAATTAAGTTAAATGTTATATTATGTCAACAAAAGCCGGCAGCACTTAGTTTTATATAGCTTTTAATGACATTGCAGATTTTTGTAATGATCGGACCTCACTTGACCCCAGTCCCCATACAAACTCCCATTATCATACTTGTTATACCCAACACCACTTTAATGAGGAGGGTATATTGGGTTTGTGCTGATGTTTGTAACGCACAATAATATTGGTCCTATACCTAGTATACCAATCGGCTCAGAATCATTTTCTGAGTCGATTTAGCTATGTCTGTCTGTCCGTCTGTCTGTCTGTCTGTCTGTCTGTCTGTCTGTCTGTCTGTCTGTCCGTCCATATAAACTTTATAATCAGATTACAGGTCACAATTTTGAATATAATCCAATAAAATTTGGTACATGATATTCTATTATCCTAGGGACGAAGCCTATTGAAAATGGTAAAGATCTGTCCATTATTTCACCTCGACCCTATAACTGTACCCCCGAATAGGGCTTGTAAACATTGTAATTAAACTACAGGTCGAAATTTTGGAGACAATTCAATGAAATTTGGCACATGATCTTCTATTGTACCGTAGACGAAGCCTATTGAACATGGTTAACATCGGTCCATTATTTCACCTTGCACCCATACAACTGTACCCCCTGAAAAAAAGCTCAAACTACAGGTTGCAATTTTGGAGAGAATGCAATGAAATTTGGCACATTAACTTTAATAGTACTGTAGACGAAGCTTATTGAAAATAGTGACCCTCGGTTCATTATTTCACCTAGGCCCCATACAACTGAACCCATCAAATAGGGCTTTTAAGTTCTTAATTATATTTAAGTAAAACCAAGTTCTATACTAGCCTTGATGACCCTGATGAACTTTATTATTTGACCCTAGCCCTATAAAAAGCCCTTATCAAAATTTTACTTAAATATCCACAGTTTTATTAAACAATAAATGACTTAAGTATATCTAAGGCGAGGTACAATTCAACTTAAATGCTTTATTATGAACACTAAATCAAATTTTATTCGTATACAGGTGTAGGGTATTATTTGGTTGGCCTCTCCCGACTATAACTTCTTACTTGTATTTCGATACCGCTTATTATTATACTAACAATAAAAATTAAATATAACTGTGATTGAATTCATATAAATATGATTTAAGATTTTTCACAATAAAAAAAAGTTACGTTTCATGTGATGTGCCACACCCACTACATTTTTCGCCCATTTTTATTTCTTTTCCTAAAGATGTAGTCAGAACTGTTAAAAAAAACTCTATTAAACACATAAACATTTCAAAATATTAACTAATAATTAATTGTCCACTTTTTTTCAATTCCCCCAGTAGTATTCTGATAACGAAAATATTTTCTTGGGTCATTTTGGTGCAAAAATCTTCCGAGGCAAATCGATTTTATAAAAACATAACAAATGCATTTAGTATTATTTTTTATTATTTGAAAGGAGGGAAAAGTGCCGCTCCTATAATTGATTTTTTTCAGTGTAAATGTCGTGGTCAAACAATGGCACCAGTTTATATTAAAAATTTCCAGTTTAGTTTTTTTAACGCTCGGGAAAATGTTATACACTTTTCTAAGTATATTATCAAGCTCCGATTGGAAATTTTCAAAAATTGTACAAAAGTTATATATAAATATAAAAATTTTTATCATTTTGACTTAACTGACTATAAACCACAACAACTATATATTAATATTAGTATATTGCAAACTTTAATGGAAGAATTGAATAACTCTTATCTTTTCTTAGAATAATGGAACATTTTTGATTACTATCATAAGAATGGGCTTGAAATAGCTATGACATCCAATTGGTATTATCTATTTTAGAATTAGTCAGTAGGTGAGTATTTTAAATACTCGTGTTAAAAACTTTTCCATCAAGTAGATAATGATTCACAATGATTTATATTAAACGTATTATTTATACATCAAAAAGTTAAAATTGACGTATGAAAGACATTTTTAAGAGATAATTAATAAATTAATTACTTTTTTTAAAACCCACCATACATAAGTATATATTACTTCAATAACAATGTTATTATAAGGTAAAATTACTCAGTTGGTATAACAACTGCTACTTTGTTTTACACATCTGTATGCAATATTGACTTTGACTATCAGTCGCTTGATGTTAATATTTAATTTTCTCTACAATTGTTCAGATCCATTTGACGATTTTTTTCTTTGTTATTTCTCATATAATTGTTGTTGCCTCTAGCCACTTCTTGCCCATCTTAGATATTTATACCCTTCATGTTCGTAGGAAGGATGTATATAAGTTTTTTATTCCGTTTGAAATTTCTTTAAAATAATATTCCGACTTTATAAAGTATATATCTGGATCCTTATAGATAGCGTCGATGTATCCATATCCATCTGTCCATCTGTCTGTCCGTGCGTATGTTGAAATCAGTTTTCAGAAGACCCCAGATATCTGCTCGATTTAAATCTTCGATAATTAAGAAATGCTTTCAGAAAGAATGAAATATCGGTTTATAAACTGCTTGTGCTCGAAAGGGTGTCAGTAACTATGCTTTTGAGCGCGTGCCGTTAAAAAGGTTCTAACAGATCTCAACATCAGCAAGTCTCCTGGACCAAATGCATACCGACACTGGTCTTGATACAATGCTCTCCGTTCTTTCCCTTACCTTATTTCTTAACTTTATAAATGATCTTCTATGTCAAACTTCCAACTCTTTCTACTCTTTTGCGGATGACAGCAGTATTTGTCTCTAGAGATTGGGGCAATGAGGCGCAGTATGAATGAATCGCTTAATCACGACTTGATAAAAATCTCTGAATGGGGTCGTGATAATAGACATATAAACGCTTGGCAGATACTATTGTCCCACCTATATATATGGGTGGTGTAAATATTAGTTAGTTAGTTTGAAAAGAGGATGTATACACATCAAATCCGAAGAAATACATCTAGGCCTCTATCGGGCCTGTTGTGCGCTCCTTAAACAGTGGCACTGGTGGGAATCGATCCCACCACCTCCGGTCTACCAGACTAGAACACTAACCACTAACCTACCGGAGGCCACGGTGTAAATATTAAGAAATCAGAAACTCTTGATGTTCTGGGCATGAAAATTCAGTGCGATGTCCGCTGGACTAAACACATTTTTCAAGTCTCCAAAGAAGCATTTAAGTGTCTCGGTTTTTTGAAACGGTGTAAGACATACTTCACTCCATCTGATGTTCTTACCATTTACACCACTTATATCCGACCGAAAGTGGAATACAACTCTCATGTATGGGCCGGAGCTTCGAAGTCTATTTTGGAGCTGCTCAACCGCGTACAAGAGACGGTGACAGTAGGGTATCCAACTCTATTGATTCGCAACGTGGTGTGTATTTCACTGTTCTATCGATACTACAATGGAATGTATTCCTTTGAAATTAGGGAACTTATTCCCGATACCCGTTTATTCTTGTGTAACACACGCCTTTCTTCAAGAACACATCTATTTGTGGTAGATTGGCCAGTGGACCGCACAACACATTACAGGGATAATTCATTCTTCTGCCGCACTGTTCGTATGTGGAATAAAATTCCTACAGAGGTATTCCCTGTCACTTTCGATATAAGAAGATTTAAATCAAATGTCCACAAACACTACTCCCTCTATTCTCATTCCCACAACCTATTTTCCATAATGCTTCGCATTAGTAGGAGTCCAAATAAAAAAATCTAATGAACACATTGAGAGCGAATAAAGTCATATGGCTCTCTTCATTTTTTGAAATGATTCAAAAAACAAGCTGGTCACATTAGATCAGGGATGAATTTTTATGTAAACACATGGAAAAACAGCTGTTTCTATCTAACTTTGTTATTGTTTTGCTTTCTAGTTAAACGGATGGAATTTAATTTTACTTTTTCCATTAGACTTTACGTACGTAAAGTGTGATCGTGTAAAGTGTTCTTAAAAAATACATTTTTGTTACTTTTTCTTTCATTAAAAGGTACTTTTTGAGTTTTATATTACAACTAACCTAGAAACTAACCTAGCATGTAGGGCTGGAATAAACGGTAACTTTTTCGATCTTCAATTGATAATATTCACATATTTTTTTAATATTATAACCCAGACAGAACAAAAATCTTTAAAAGGGAACTTTAAGGTACTTTTTAGTTTTACAACTGGTATATTTTTATTATTAAACTCGTGCACTATAGTAAAGGGTAAATAGGATTCGGCTCAACCGAATATAAAACTCATACATATTTTCTATACGTTTTCAATTTGTGTTTTATACCATTTGAAAACGTAGGAATAAATCGATATTTCAATATCTTGTTTACTTTGAAGAAGGCGTTTTTTTTTTTTTGTCAATTGCAGTGAATTCTTTACTTTTGATAAGAATTTTCATGTGTATTTCAAAAGAATATAAAAATCATTTTAAACTGTAACATCTACATTGTTTTGTAGATATTTAAAAATGTTTTTATTGTTATTGTTACTTACTGGCACAACTAATGATAATGAATCAGTAAATGTTACAAAATTTTGCTACTTAAAAATGTTTACAGATACATAACAGTTTGAGTCATTAAATTATGATTAAAATTGATTGTTTTTCTTAAATTATCAACTCAATATGTATGTTTTGTTAAATGTTCTAATTTAAGTGATGGAAATGTTTTTGTCTGGAAATATTTAACAAAACTTTAGACTTCTAAACGTGTGTAGTTATTAAAACTATAGTTTAGAACTCAGTATTACTTATGATTAAGTTTATAGTGTTGTTGCCGAAAGGATGTTTAATTCATATCTCTCACATATCTTGGATCTTCTGAAAACCGATTTCAACATACAGTATTTTAGGTGTTAAACAAGAAGAGCTACTTCACACTAGGAAACTTTTTTGGGAAACTTTTGATTTTTGTGCATGAGGGAAAGAGAAAGAAATATCAGTTACCTCTTTCTCTCACACACAAAATCAAAAGTTTCTCAACAAAAGTTTCCCAATCTGAACGAGGTCTAATGAAACGAGGTCTAATGAAACGAGGTCTAATGAAACTTATATTAAATTAGGCGTTAGTGCCTTAACAGATTTTTCAGATATCTGTGGAGAAGATACAAGTCGATGCAAATTGATCGGCGGCGCAACCATTTTCGGTCGGTGGTGGCGGCTTATTATAGAAAATGTCGGCGGCGGCTAAACTGTCGGCTTAATTTAACTTTTTCTTCAGAAATTGGGAAACCTGTCTCTATATAAGTTTCTGCTGAAAATAGACATTGTTGTAGTAGTTTTTACTACATATGAATTTAAAATAGTGGCAACTCGGTACAAATTGGTTAAATTAAATTTTCAGTCGAAAGATATTTGCGACTTGCAAAATATTACCGTCGGCCATTCGCTACTGATTTAAGCCGTCTCGTCTTGTATCTCTGATAAGAAGATATATTCCTTATAAAACGCACTTCAATTACATTAGGCGATAGTACTTTAAGAATAATGGTTAATGATCTTTAATTTCGGAAATTTGATCAGAAATAACTTTCTGAGGATTAGGATTTAATAATCGAAATTAAGCAAAAATTTGTAATAATATAAATTTTACTTAATTATTGACAAAAACTGCAATTTTCCCGAAATCCTTCAACTTCACATTGTAGTTACGGTAAAACTATGAGAGGTATTGAGGTCATTATTTTTATGTTTAATTCTTATATACATCCTTTATAATTTCCAGTATAGAAAACTTTAATTTCTTAAAATCCATTTAACAAAATTTTTTAAAGTTTGGAAATGGAGCTTTGAAGATGCTGTTAAAATAATGGCCCTTATTAGACCACAGACTAAACCAAGTAAGCGTTATCCAATTTGAACGTAATAGCATATATATGAATCCTATAAGTATAAACATAATATTTTTTGCAAATTTTTTTTCAAAACTAAAGACATCTTATATTTGCTTTTATGAATCTTCAGAAGACAATTTTGTAGACATAACGATTTTGCTATAAAATGGTGCAATTATTAATACTTAAAGCCTCATTTTGTGAAAAAAGCTCCATTGCGATGCGCGATCTTACAGTCTACCATTTGACTTAAAAATACCACTTAATTTCACTATTAGAAGTTTATCCGAGAGAAAAGCCTATTTTTAGACCCACCCTAATACGTATACATACATACATACATATGTATGTACATATGCATGTGTGTAGTAGTAGATAAAATGTCCAAAAATAAAATCAAAAATTAACTTCAGGAAACAATTTAGCGACGGCATTACATTACACTTTTAATTTTCAGTTTAACACCATATTGAAGTCAGCAACATCACACATCCTCACAACAAATTTGTGTAAAACACAAATACAATAACGCACAGATACACCTGTACGTATGAGAAAAGTATTTTTAACATTTTATTACGTACACGCAATGTATTACCGACGGCAGCATCGTCAATGCAAAAACAACGGATGTTTACAAAACAAAAAAACGAAAACAACCGACGGTTTATGAACAGAAAAAAAATCTGATACTTTTTCGTAAAATAATGGAGGCGGATTGGAAACAAAAATAAAACACGAAAAAAATTTTAAATAAAAAAACACGACGGCTTTTTCTCAGAGATAAAATACATAAACACAATGTTGTTACCGTTACATTACCGCCGTTTGAACAAAAACGAAAAAGAAAAGCGTACACACAGACTGATACATACTGAGTGAGTGACACTAAAGATTACAAATGCCGGACAAACAATAATAATAACAACAACAGCAAAAATGTATAAAGACGTACAACTAACAGCAACATAAGGCCTTTTTTACAGAAAACAAAAAAACAACACTGGTCATCAGCAACAAAAACAACTGCAACAAAAATGTCAAGAAAGCAAGAGAAGAATTTTGTAACAAACAAATGACAAAAATATCTTAATGTATTTGTTATTTTCGGAGGAAAAAAAAAACAAAAAAATATATGAATAATAAATAGAAGAGATATTGTATACATTGTTGTTGTTGTTACTGATGAGAATGCTGCCCGGATGCTGTTGCTATTGCTGTCAGTTATGTTTAACTATTTCTATTGCTGTTACCATTATTGTCATTGTTGTTGGCATAATGTTGAATACTTACCAATTGATCTTAATGTGACACAAATGATATGACAAGAGCATGAAAAAAAAAGAACCAAAATTGAGAAAAACATTATACAATACAAAAACAAAAGTTAAAATAAAAACAAAAACATGCAGTAGCAAAACAACGAACTAAATGGCGCACACGATTAAAGACCAAGAACCAGTTGCCAGATTGTTTACAAAGTAAAATCGTTAAAAAAAAAGAATTTATAGAAAATTTGTGTTAAATACTATTTTTAAAGAAAATTTCTGTTAAATATTATTCTTAAGGACAATTTTTGATAGATTAACTTTTTATAGAATAATTTCTTTTGAAAAAATATAAGATATCTTCAATAAATTTTCTATTTAATAGAAAATTGTTAATAACAATGTTTCTGAAAGAAAGTATTTCATATATATTATATTTTATAACAAATAAGAGTTGTATATTCGGCTGTGCCAAATCTTCACCATGATGTGTTAAAAGACAGTCACTAAGAATTTTATTACAAAAAATCAAAAAATACCAATTGCAAAACGTTAAGGTACCAAAAAGCCCCCTTTTATGGGTTCTCACTTAATCCAGACTGTACATACTTAATTTCATGTACCTAGGGTCAATATTATAGAAATTTCAAAAAGTTCCTCTTGTAGAACGAAAAAGTACTAAGAAGTCCCCTTTTATGTGTTCTCCCCTAATCCGGACTCTACATACTTAGTTTCATGTTTCTAGGTTCATTATTATATAAATTCAAAAAGTACATTTTGTAGAACGAAAAAGTACCATAAAATCCCTTTTTCCAGGTTCTTACCTAGTCAAGACCCTACATGCTAAATTTCATGTTTCTAGGTTTAATATTATAGAAAATTCAAAAAGCACCTTTTGTAGAACGAAAAAGTACCAAAGAGTCCCCTTTTATCTATTCTTGCCTAATCCCGGGTCTACATACTTAATTTCATTTTCTAAGTTCAATATTATAGAAAATTCAAAAAGTACCTTTTGTAGAAGGAAAAAGTACAAAAAATTCCCCTTTTATGTGTTCTGATCTAATCCGAGCTCTCGTACTTAATTTCATGTTTCTAGGTTTAATATTATAGAAAATTCAAAAAGTACCTTTTGTATAACGAATAAGTACCAAAAATTCTCTTTTTGTAGGTTCTTACCCGTGTCAAGGCCGTATATGCTACATTTCATGTTTCTAGGTTCAATATTATAGAAAATTCAAAAAGTATATTTTGTAGAACGAAAAAGTACCAAAACGTTCCCTTTTATGGGTTCTCACCTAATTCAGGCTCTACATTCTTAATTTCATATTTCTAGGTTCAATATTATACTAAATTCAAAAACTGCATTTAAAAAAACAAAAAAGTACCAAAATGTCCACCTTTTCCGGTTCTTATCTATTTCCGACTCAAATACAAAATTTCATGTTTCTAGGTTCATTATTATAGAAAATTTAAAAAATACTTTTTGTAAATCGAAAAAGTACCAAAAAAATCCACTTTTATGTGTTTTTGTCTAATCCGGACTCTACATACTTAATTTCATGTTTCTATGTTCATTATTATAGAAAACTCAAAAAGTACCTTTTCAAAAATGAAAAAGCACCAAAAAGTTCCCTTTTATGGGTTTTGTTTTTTGCAATTTCTGTGTGAGCATGAATAAAAAATTTAAATTTTTAATGAAATTTTCATAGTTGGTCTTGGATTTTTACTCATATCTTCGTTATATATTGACCGATTGGACTGATTTTAAATAGCGTTCTATTCGATCGTATTTCCAATAGAATACTTTAAAGTTCGGATATCGCAGATATCTGGGGTTTTCTGAAAACTGATTTCAAAATACACACAGACACCCCTCGGGGGAATATTTCCATTATGAAATCTCCATCATGGTGTATTGCAATCGCCGGGTAAAGAGGTGCTACCAATACCTCTAGTCTGCCGGGACTATAAACTGGTGATGTCAAATGTATCCTTGGCTTCGCCTCGGAATGATTTTTCATGAGGTCTAACCAGAGCACCATATAATCTGACACTACGGGTGGCCAGTTGCCCGCAGGACTATGTCCTGGCTGGTCAGTTTGTGGAGATTCCTTCGGGATCCACGTAGTGGCTGTGGTTTTATACCCGAAAATCGCGAGGAGAGAATGTTGGTTTAAGGACTGATCCTATACCTAGTGGATTGGATAAATCTCTATTCGAACAAGTCTGTGTACAAAGCAGCATATGCTGGATTCTTATCTCTTACCGTTCGTGTAGTATGACGCCAGTATATGCTGGGGAATTGTCAGGTCAGTATTCAATGGTTGCCTGTCATCCCGTAAATCGATCTTTATGATCATGGGAATGGAACTGATGTTAAAATTGGTGAAAGATCGGGAAAGTCTCTATATATTGGAGATTAGTACTGATTTAGTATGCCTTTTTACGCTTCGGGGAAGTTCTTTGGTGCTGTTGCCATCTCAACAGGATATATTGATACATGCTGCGCGACTATTTGTCCGGGTAATTATTGGAATTAATTGTCTTTGGAAATTCCTATTTCCTTTGTTACATTGATCGGTTCATAATAGAGGGATCCTGATCCATTTTGTTGAATATTTCGGACTACCAAATATGTCTCTAGATGCTGTTGCCAAAACAACAGAGCCATCTCAGTAGTATGGTTGCGCGGGCTTGAAGAGGTTAAGGAATGCACTGGAATGGGTCATTAGATGATGGAGATTGCATTTTGAATAATGCAATTCTTTCATGACATCATTAAGGGTGGTCACTTCCGCATTGCCGGAAGATTGATTTCACCTGATGTTGGGACTCGTCACCCCTTCTATAGACCAGTGATTGCTTTTTCCTTGTCGGGGTACGCATTGGGGATTTAATCCTATGTGCTTGTCATTCCGCAACGGGGCTGCTGTGGCAAGAGATTAGATAGCATGAATACTTCAACAAAGTGCTTGTTCATGGACCGGACAAAAATATCTACCCGGGTTCTTCATAGAGGAATTTAGGGGCGCATAGTAGACCGTCTATAGAATACCTGCTCACGTTAAAACTCTCGACATTCATTCATACCCTTCTCACGAAAGTGAAGGATATAATGATGCTAATAGTTCCATTGTTGGACTTTATATTAAAACTTATTCCGATTTTATTCGTTATTCTTTAAAATAAAATGTTTTCATAGAAAATTTTGGATTATATTTTTATTAATCCGGCAACATTTAATTGCAAACACTTCATACCCCACTTATGAACATAGAGAGTCTTTTACCGGTACACGAACTCAATTCTACACATTTACACTTACGTTAACTTGTCTACGTAAACGTACGTGTATTATGTACATTAGGGTAATAACTATATTTAAAGATTATTAACGAAATTACACTTAGAAAAAAGTAATATTTATATACATATAACTTTGTCGCTTTTGGTGCGGGAACTTTTTTCAAGATCGCAATTTGATTATTTTTAACAAGGTCTTGCTTTGGTATTTTTTAAATATTTGCAAAAATTTTAAAAAGTTATCATCCTAATGTATACATACTTATTTACACGTTGCTCCTAACATTTACAACAACGAATAGAAATACAATGACAACAGCAACGACATTAGCAACTATTTAAAAAAAACAACAAAAATAAAACAAACGTAGAAAATGACATATAAATTAAAAAAAAAAGACAAAAACAAAAAAAAAATAGTTTCGATGTGCATTTTTGGTCAAAATTATAACAATAACAAACACATTCAAAAAAATAGCACAATCTCACCTACATGCATGTAAGTATATGTATACATACATACATCTTAAATAAACACAGACTGAAAACGGAACTGGTTAAGTATCAGAGTATGGGCGGAAATATAAATATTTTGCACACATTAAGTTTGGTATGGAAATGCATGATATGGCATGCATATGGGTAGCACAATATTATGGTTTTGGAAAATGTTGAATATGCAAAACAAATACTACAAACAGTTCTCTGCAAACATAAAAAATTATATAAAGTTTACAAAAGGCATGACGAACATTACATTTAAATTTTCTTAACATTGACATAAGTACAGACGCACGCAAAGATGTACGTTAAAATATTTTTTATATAAAAATTAAACCACCTATTCGTAGAAATATTAATTGCACATTTTCAATACAAAATTAGAACAGTTTTTTCAGATTTACAATATGTTACATGTTACAGTATGAGAGGTACCAGGTCCCCCACGGAAAGTCCGACCGTTATACTTTAAATTTTCAGATGAATGTCAAAGTTTTTATACCCTACACCACTCTAGTGGGGAGATTATATTGGGTTTGTGCTAATGTTTGTAACGCACAATAATATTGGTCCAATACCAATCAGCTCAGAATCATATTCCGTCCATCCGTCCATGTAAACTTTGTAATCAAGCTACAGGTCGCAATTTTGAAGATAATTCAATGAAATTTGGTAAATGATATTCTATTGTCCCAGGGACGAAGCCTATTAAAAATAATTAAGATCGGTCCATTACTTCACCTAGGCCCCATACAACTGAACACTCGAATAGAGCTCGTAAAATTTGTAATCAAATTACAGGTCGCAATTTTGGAGATAATTCAATGAAATTTTGCATATTATCTTTTATGGTACCGTAGACGAAGCCCATTGATAATAGTTAACACGGTCTATTATTTCACCTAGGCCCCCATACAACTGTACTCCCCCAATAGGGCTTGCAAACCTTGTAATCAAATTACAGGTCGCAGTTTTGGAGATAATTCAATGAAATTTACCACATGGCCTTTTATGATACCGTAGACTAAGTCTATTGAAAATAGTTAACATCGGTCCATTATTTCACCTAGGCCCCATAGAACTGAACCTGCCAATATACTCGTTTCTCGACAAAAAGCTGCAAAACCAAGTTCTATACTAGCCTTGATGACCCTCATGAACTTTATAATTAAAGGGCCTCATTTGACCCCAGCCCCTTCAAAAAACTCCCATCAATATTTTACATAAATATCCACAGTTTTACATCCCGCCCATCTTTTTCACAAATATTTTTATGGATGTCAAGGTTGTCATTAACAAATTTTAGTGATCTAGCTATTGCAGTTTCTCGAAATCGAAATACCTATGAAACCCATAAATGTATATATATTCTGTGTCCTTATTAAATTATACGACGATCTTGCCATGTCCGTCCGTCTATCCGTTAAAAACATGATAGAGTCCAAATGGAAGTAGCCAGCGAGCTTAAAATATACACAGTTATCTTATATTGATACAGTTTGTTTGGAAAATTACCAAAATCGGTCTATTTCGCCTAGCCCCTATAAATGGTCGCCTTAGAAAATTACTTTAACGCTCAGTTATGAGCGGTAATATTGAATAAGTTTTGTGCAAACCAAATGTTCTTGACTAACTTATATGAGGAGCAGACCATAATTGAGCCTACCCCCATATATAGTTCCCATTAGAACTTTTACGCTTAAAAAAGCAGTAGAACGATGAAATTCAATATCAAAAAGATCCATCTTAACTATAATCGTTCTAAAGAAAATCAAGAGGATCGAGCCATAATTGACCCTACCCCCCATATAAGGCAACATTCAGAAAATAAACGTATTTCATTGCTATCTTAACAATACGAGTACTGCCAGGAAATTCAACATTTACAAGACCTCTAGAAACAAAAATCGTTCCACAAAATTTTGTGATAATCGCTCCATAATTGATGGGTTAGGGACAATTATGGAGCGATTATCATAAAATTTTGTGGTACGATTTTTGTTTCTACAGGTCTTGTAATGTTGAATTTCCTGGCAGCACTCGCATTGTTAAGATAGTAATAAAATATGCATATTTTCTGAATGGGATCTCTTATAGGGCGTATGTTCGCGAGTACAGAGATGAAATTCGACATAAATAAGTTTTGTATGAGACTAAATCGTTCTAAAAAACAAAGATTAAGCCATAATTGATTTAAGAAATGAGAAAATTTTCGATTCTTAAATATCAATGTTTATTTATAAAGAAATATTCTTTTCGGCAATAAGAATCGGCACAGCCGATTATATATAAACCGTTAAATTTGTTGACAAAATTTCCCTAAAATAGAAAACTCAACAAAAATTTCCTTAAAATTAAAATAGGAAAACCCTACGTACAACTTTGTATGCTAACCAAAAGTCTCAAGCATCAGCAACTTTTTGCATCAATACGAAGAAACATTTGTGTAGTCTTTTGTAATTTTTTTAAAGTACTTTCCATTCTTATACTATGGTTCATTCGTACAGTAGTTTTGTATAATAAATAAGTCTGATAAAGAAATTGTGATATAGTAAAAGTGTGGCAAAGATTCAGAAAAATTTTGGATCTGATATGCGATCAGGCACGTTTTATGTATAGTCTTCCGAATATAAATTGATGACGAGTCATATTAAAGCAATTGGCTGAATTGCCTAAATATTAGAGCTATTCGGATGTAAAAGAATCCTCATATTTCTGTAAGTTTCAAACGGTACTTTGTACAAAAAACACCAGATTATTGAACAATATGTTGTAATCATTCTAATCTTATCCTATCTTGATGAGTGGCCCCATCTTGGTGTGATTGCATTCCGGTCGGTCTGTCGTGACTTTAAACAGATGGTAATCCTTTCTGGACTTTCCTTGGAATGATTTGACATATCTGGTATCATGGGATTGGTGATGATTGAATACGTTTCTAAGTGCTGCTGCCGACTCAACGGAGGTCATCCCATTTGCGTGGTTATAAACGGATGTGTGTTTGAGCATCTCGAAAGTTAAGCAACAGGACAGCAGTGATGAAGATTAAATAGCTCATGTACTTGAGCAAAGTGATTGTACCGGCAGAACAATTAACAAAAATTACCACGTTCGTGAAGATACACAAGAAGGCTCACCCTATGGGTAACAAAAAACACTGTTGAATGAGGGAAACACGGTAACAGTTTACGTAAAGCACTTAGATATTCATGTTCTTGTCATGGTTCTTCTCAATGACCTAAATACATTTTCGACTGATTAATACTTTGCTCAGTTTCAGAACCTCCCTAACTCTTTGGATCATATGAATTACACGACATCATACACAGACAGGTTTGTCTAAATCTATCCTCCACTAAGGTCCTAAGGAGGCTTTTAATCGACTTAAATTACATCAATCAATTCTAGACAGAATCAATATATCGTGCTCAATATCCAGCCCTAGACAACTTTTGTTTCTAAGATTAAGTCTCCTGTCAAGCTGTCAAACTTGTTCAATGATGATCTTCTGGTCTGAATAGCCATGTACAATTCACGTTATTCTAGGTTCGAACCAGTCTGGCGGGTTCGTAGTAGAACGGCTCAGAACGGCAGTAGAACGGCCCATTACTTTAGGTGAACTGGCCAAAAGCTGTTACCACGCGTCATCAATGTAAACTGAACACAATGAAAGGTTATATACAATCTTCGGACCTGTCTGATCTCACACAAAACACAGAATATGTCGGAAACTTTGAAACGCTGATCCCAGATAGAATGTCGTGTGCAGGTGGAATATTAGAGCAAATACCAGCAAGAATCCGTTACTTCACGAAAGACCTAAATTAGGCCTGTGGTTCTATATTGAATGCCCAGAAATAGAAATATAGCACCGCTTGCCTAATCATAAAACAAGCTTCCAAGCAGAAGTACAGGCAATAACGGAATGTGCAAATTGAATCAGAATAAATATGGCGCAATAAGGGTGATATCAGCTGATATAATGAAGTCCAAGACCTGTTGTAAGAAACCTTTAACTTAATATTCTCCCAGAGGTTTATATCATATTGGTACCTGTTCACTCGGGAGTAGACGGCAACGAAAGGACGAATGTAATAGCTTTAAATGGAAATGGAGCTCGAGGTTAACCTAAAGAACACAAAACCATTAAACGCAACTAAAGCTGAATTAAAACAATGATCCCAATCCCAGAAAGCCTGTTGCAGTAATGAAACGGTGGGCAGAACCACAAAGATCCTATAAGGTGAGATGAGAGCAAGATAAAAAAATATTTTTAAAATGAGGAAGTCTGAGGTTAGTGTAATGGTAAAGTTGGAGGTCCACACCACGAATTTTACGCTTTCTCGCTTACTATACGTCTGTCAAAAAATGGCGAATCAATGTATTTATATGCTAAAAGTTACAAGCACAAAAGCGTAGAATGCCTGATTTTGACATTTTATATTCTTTATTTAATATGTATTTATTAATTTAAATAAATTAAGATGAGTTTAATGATGAAAAACGCGAAGTTTTTTTTTTAATAAAACAAAAAATCTGCACTTAAAAAGCGTAGCATACAACTTGAAGCGTAGAACGCGAAATAGGTATAAAAAGCGCGTAATCCTTTGACGCGAAGACGCGTAGTGTGAACCTCCGTATTGAGAATTCTATTTGAAGATGACAATGCTACTAATTTCGAAATCAAATCCATGTATTGTTATTCCTGAAATAACATTCCTCACTAACATTGATTGGAAAATTCTTAGGAATTATGTCCAGAAAACTAAGTTTCTGAGCATTGAAAAGTAATAATTCAATGAACATTTTTTTTCATAAAAAGGAGCACCCAACAGTCCCCATATTGGACTAGCTGTGTTTCTTTGGATCTGATGTAGTATACATTCTCCTATCAACCTAACCTAATTTTATGTATATGATCCGATTTTAAATTTTAAAAATAATAGAAATCACATTTATTTTGCTTTGGTTAACCATAAAAAGAGAAATTCCTTTCTAACCACAGTGCTTAAAGTTGAAAATGTTCTCATTTGTTTAACAAGAAAAAAATTTATGTTTTTAAACTTACGAATTTAACTTTTTTGTCAACTATGTTTATAAGTGTGTGTGGGTATTAATGTAAACACAAAAAATACGAGCTCAGTCAATACTCTTACAAAACTGCTGTAAAAGTTTACAATTCAATATTTTTTCTTTTTAGTTGCAAAAATATGAAAACATTTTATAAAAAAAAAAACAAGAATATTTTAAGTCTCTTCTTTATTTTCAAAAGGGGATTTATTTTTTGTTCCCTTTTAGCTTTACGAATATTTCGTTGTAGGTTGTATGTAGGGTTATCTAAGTGTTTGTTTTTTTTTTCAATTCTTGTATTTTTTTTAAAACATTTCTTTTCTTGTAATGTTGCTGTTGTTGTAAAGTATTGGTGGCCGAGACTGTGACACCTTATTCCCAAGTCAACAGTAGTTGGTTTTTAAACGCACACACGCACACATACACTTACCAATCCACAATAAATACAACAACAGCCAACATATTCATGTTCAAGTTACCCCCATTAGATCCCAAAGTTGAATTTAACTTAAGAATATAAAAAAACAAAATCATAAAAGGAAACTCGCACACACATATACATTAACACTGGAAAAAATTGACAACTAACTCTCTTATAGACAATCAAAGAATAATAATAATAAAAAAAAGACAAATACAATTTAACTCCGCCCAATTTTTTCTGCACACTGGAAATCTGTACAACAACCCAACCCCTTTTTTAATCTTATCACTTACGTGTGTATGTGTGTGAGTTTAACAACACAATTGTTTTTCCTTTTCTGCTTAAAATTTTGAAAATTCCAGCGCCTGCGCTTAACAATTTTCTTTATAAATATTCCAATAACTTATTTACTTCCCCTCTCTGCTTAACCTGTTCACCCTCACCCTTTAAATTATATTCAGCCTTTAGCGGAATCTGTTTTGCTTATTGTTGTTGTTGCTGTTGTTCCATTATGACCATTATTTATCTTGATGTTTTTATTTTTCTAACTAAACGCATTTATTTTATTTTTCAAAAATAAAAACAAAGTTTATTCATTTATTTTATACACGAGACTTGTGTAAAGTTGAGTTATCCTTCAATAATATTTCACATTTCCTTTCAACTTTTAATGTTGCAGATTTAGCTTGAAAATCTGTTTTTAATGTATGTTTCGGTTTTGTTGTTCTTTTTGCCAATTTTATCATATTTGTTGCTGTTGTTGTTGTTTTTTTTGGGGAAAATTTTAATGTATTTTTCCTTTCACTTTATAACAAATACCCACACACACAAACCTACATATGTATGTGCATACATAAGTATGTAAAAATGTATCTATGTATATTTATTTATATACTTAACTATGTTTGTTTGTATGTTTATATGTACTTAAACTTAGGACTGACTCGATTTTATACATATTTAATGTGCGATTTTATTATTTATTTTCACTTTGTTATTGATTTATGTCCGACCGTATTTTTCTACACTTAGAAAATATAAACAACATAAGTTTCATGTAAAGTTGTACGTTAATATAAAAGATTAGATATAATCGAAAATTTTAAATTATATATAACAATTAAAACACTTGAAATCAACCAATAAACTATAGTGTTATAGAAAATATACAGGGAAATATATCTGTAACTTTTAAACGGTTAGTCCGAGTATTTCTCAACAAAGATAGAGTGCAAACAATGATAATCTGTGATCATCTTTATTTCTCACCAAAAATCAAAAAAATCTGTAACCACTTTTATGTCCAACAGATATCCATGTTTTCAGTGAAAATAGAAAAGTCCATTTATTTTGGAAACTAGAAGACATAGAGCCAAAAGAACAATAATCTTTGCTCACTTTTATTTCTACCAAATATCCATGTTTTGTGTGAAAACATAAAATTCCATTTCTTTTGCAAACTAGAAGAGATAGAGCCGAAACAACGATAATCTGTGATCACTTTTATTTCCACCAAATATCTAAAAAATACAAACGAAAACAAAATCCATGTTTTGAGTCAAAACATAAAAGTCCATTTATTTTGGAAACTAGAAGAGACATTTCCACCAAAAGTCTATGTTTAAAGCGAAAAGAAAACATAAAAGTCCATTTATTTTGCAAACTAATATCCATTTTTGGAAACTAATATCCAAATATCCATGTTTTGAGTCGAAACTCAAAAGTCCATTTATTTTGGAAACTGAAAGAGTTAGAGCCAAAACAACGATAATCTGTGATCACTTTTATTTCCACCAAATTTCCATGTTTTGAGTGAGAACATAAAACTCCATTTATTTTGGAAACTAGAAAAGATAGAGCCAAAACAACGATAATCCGTGATCACTATTATTTCCACCAAATATCCATGTTTTGGGTGAAAACATAAAAGTCTATTTATTTTTGAAACTAGAAGAGATAGAACCAAAACAACGATAATCTGTGATTACTTTTATTTCCACCAAATATCCATGTTTTGAGTGAAAACATAAAAGTCCGTTTATTTTGGAAACTAGAAGAGATAGAGCCAAAATAACGACAATCTGTGATCACTCTTAAAGAGATAGAGTCAAAACAACCATAATCTGTGATCACTTTTATTTCCATCAAATATCCATGTTTTGAGTGAAAATATAAAAGTCCATTTATTTTAGAAACTAGAAGAGATAGAGCCAAAACAACGATAATCTGTGATCTCCTTTATTTCCACCAAATATCCATGTTTTGGGTGAAAACATAAAAGTCTATTTATTTTTGAAACTAGAAGAGATAGAGCCAAAACAATGATAATCCGCGATCACTTTTATTTCATCCATGTTTTTAGTAAACGAAGAGATAGAGCCAAAACAACGATAATCTGTGATCACTTTTATTTCCACCAAATATCGATATTTTGAGTGAAAACATAAAAGTCCATTAATTTTGGAAACTAGAAGAGATAGAGCCAAAACAACGATAATCTGTGTTCACTTTTATTTCCACCAAATATCCATATTTTGAGTGAAAACATAAAAGTATATTTATTTTGGAAATTAGAACAGATAGAGCCAAAACAATGAGTGAAAACATAAAAGTCCATTTATTTTGAAAACTGGAAGTGATAGAGCCAAAACAGCGATAACACGTGATCACTTTTATTTATACCAAATATCCATGTTTTGAGTGAAAACATAAAAGTCCATTTATTTTGAAAACTAGAAGAAATAGATCCCAAATGTTTTGAGTGAAAACGTAAAAGTCAATTTATTTTGGAAATTAGAAGAGATAGAGCCAAAACAACGATAAACTGTAATCACTTTTATTTCCACCAAATATCCATATTTTGAGCGAAAACATAAAAGTCCATTTATTTTGGAAACTAGAAGAGATAGAGCCAAAACAACGATAATCTGTGATCACTATTATTTCCACTAAATATTCATGTTTTGAGTGAAAACATAAAAGTCCATTTATTTTGGAAACTAGAAGAGATAGAGCCAAAACAGCGATAATCCGTGATCACTTTTATTTCCACCAAATATCCGAGTTTTGTGTGAAAATATAAAAGTCCATTTATTTTGGAAATTAGAAGATATAGAGCCAAAACAGCGATAATCTGTGATCACTATTATTTTCACCAAATATCCATGTTTTGAAAGAAAATATAAATGTCCATTGATTTTGGAAACTAGAAGAGATAGAGCCAAAACAACGATAATCCGTGATCACTATTATTTCCACCAAATATCCATGTTTTGAAAGAAAATATAAATGTCCATTGATTTTGGAAACTAGAAGATATAGAGCCAAAACAGCGATAATCTGTAATCACTATTATTTCCACCAAACATCCATATTTTGAGTGAAAATATAAAAGTCCATTTATTTTGGAAACTAGAAGAGATAGAGCCAAAACAACGATAATCCGTGATCATTATTAATTCCACCAAATATCCATGTTTTGAGTGAAAATATAAAAGTCCATTTATTTTGGAAATTAGAAGATATAGAGCCAAAAAAACGATAATCCGTGATCACTATTATTTCCAACAAACATCCATGTTTTGAGTGAAAATATAAAAGTCCATTTATCTTGGAAACTAGAAGAGATAGAGCCAAAACAACGATAATCTGTGATCACTATTATTTCCATCAAATAACCGAGTTTTGTGTGAAAACATAAAAGCCTATTTATTTTGGAAACTAGAAGAGATAGAGCCAAAACAAGGTTAATCCGTGATCACTATTATTTCCACCAAATATCCATGTTTTGAGTGAAAACATAAAAGTCCATTTATTTTGGAAACTAGAAGAGATAGAGCCAAAACAACGATAATCTGTGATCGCTATTATTTCCACAAAACATCCATGTTTTGAGCGAAAACATAAAAGTCCATTTATTTTGGAAACTAGAAGAGATAGAGCCAAAACAACGATAATCTGTGATCATTATTATTTTCACCAAATACCCATGTTTTGAGCGAAAACATTAAAGTAATTTATTTTGGAAACTAGAAGAGATAGAGCAAAAACAACGATAAACCGTGATCACTTTTATTTAAACCAAATATCGATATTTTGAGTGAAAACATAAAAGTCCATTTATTTTGAAAACTAGAAGAGATAGAGCCAAAACAACGATAATCTGTGATCACTATTATTTCCAACAAACATCCAAGTTTTGAGTGAAAATATAAAAGTCCTTTTATTTTAGAAACTAGAAGAGATGAGCCAAAACAACGATAATCTGTGATCAGTTTTATTTCCACCAAATATCCATGTTTTGAGTGAAAATATAAAAGTCCATTTATTTTGGAAACTAGAAGAGACAGAGCCAAAACAACGATAATCTGTGATCACTATTATTTCCACCAAATATCGATATTTTGAGTGAAAACATAAAAGTCCATTTATTTTGGAAACTAGAAGAGATAGAGCTAAAACAACGATAATCCGTGATCACTATTATTTCCACCAAATATCCATGTTTTGAGTGAAAATATAAAAGTCCATTTATTTTGAAAACTAGAAGAGATAGAGCCAAAAAAACGATAATCTGTGATCACTATTATTTTTTCACCAAACATCCATGTTTTGAGTGAAAATATAAAAGTCCATTTATTTTGGAAACTAGAAGAGATAGAGCCAAAACAACGATAATCTGTAATCACTATTATTTCCACCAAATATCGATATTTTGAGTGAAAATATAAAAGTCCATTTATTTTGTAAACTAGAAGAGATAGAGCCAAAACAACGATAATCTGTGATCACTATTATTTCCACCAAATATTCACGTTTTGAGTGAAAATATAAAAGTCCATTTATTTTGGAAACTAGAAGAGATAGAGCCAAAACAACGATAATCTGTGATCACTATCATTTCCACCAAATATCCATGTTTTGAGTGAAAACATAAAAGTCCATTTATTTTGAAATCTAGAAGAGATAGAGCCAAAACAAGGATAATCCGTGATCACTATTATTTCCACCAAATATGTATGTTATGAGTGAAAACATAAAAGTCCATTTATTTTGGAAACTAGAGGAGATAGAGCCAAAACAACGATAATCTGCGATCACTATTATTTCCACCAAATATCCATGTTTTGAGTGAAAACATAAAAGTCCATTTATTTTGGAAACTAGAAGAGATAGAGCCCAAACAACGATAATCTGTGATCAGTTTTATTTCCACCAAATATCCATATTTTAAGTGAAAACATAAAAGTCCATTTATTTTGAAAACTAGAAAAGATAGAGCCAAAACAACGGTAATCTGTGATCACTATTATTTCCACCAAATATCCATATTTTGAGTGAAAACATAAAAGTCCATTTATTTTGGAAACTAGAAGAGATAGAGCCAAAACAACGATAATACGTAATCACATTTATTTTCATCAAATATCCATTTTTTGAGGGAAAACATAAAAGTCTATTTATTTTGGAAACTAGAAGAGATAGAGCCAAAACAACGATAATCTGTGATCACTATTATTTCCACCAAATATCCATGTGAAGTGAAAATATAAAAGTCCATTTATTTTGGAAACTAGAAGAGATAGAGCTAAAACAACGATAATCTGTGATCACTATTATTTCCACCAAATATCCATGTTTTGGGTGAAAACATAAAAGTCCATTTATTTTTGAAACTAGAAGAGATAGAGCCAAAACAGCGATAATCTGTGATCACTTTTACTTCCACCAGATATCCATGTTTTGAGTGAAAACATAAAAGTCCATTTATTTTGGAAACTAGAAGAGATAGAGCCAAAACAACGATAATCTGTGATAACTAATATTACCACCAAATATCCATGTTTTGAGTGAAAATATAAAAGTCCATTTATCTTGGAAACTAGAAGAGATAGAGCCAAAACTATTATATCCACCAAATATCCATGTTTTGAGTGAAAACACAAAAATCTATTTATTTTGAAAAGTAGAAGAAAAGCCAAAACAGCTATAATCTGTGATCACTTTTATTTCCACCAAATATCCATGTTTTGAGTGAAAATATAAAAGTCTATTTATTTTGGAAACTAGAAGAGATAGAGCCAAAACAACGACAATCCGTGATCATTATTAATTCCACCAAATATCCGTGTTTTGAGTGAATATATAAAAGTCCATTTATTTTGGAAACTAGAAGAGAAAGAGCCAAAACAACGATAATCTGTGATCAGTTTTATTTCCACCAAATATCCATATTTTGAGTGAAAACACAAAAATCTATTTATTTTGAAAAGTAGAAGAAAAGCCAAAACAGCTATAATCTGTGATCACTTTTATTTCCACCAAATATCCATGTTTTGAGTGAAAATATAAAAGTCCATTTATCTTGGAAACTAGAAGAGATAGAGCCAAAACAACGATAATCTGTGATCACTATTATTTCCACCAAATATCCATGTTTTGAGTGAAAACATAAAAGTCCATTTATTTTGAAAACTAGAAGAGATAGAGCCAAAACAACGATAATCTGTGATCACTATTATTTCCACCAAATATCCATATTTTGAGTGAAAACATAAAAGTCCGTTTATTGTGGAAACTAGAAGAGATATAGCCCCAATAACGATAATCTGTGATCAGTTTTATTTCCACCAAATATCCATATTTTGAGTGAAAACATAAAAGTCCATTTATTTTGGAAACTAGAAAAGAAAGAGCCAAAACAATGATAATCTGTTATCACTTTTATTTCCACCAAATATCCGAGTTTTGAGTGAAAACATAAAAGTCCATTTATTTTGAAAACTAGAAGAGATAGAGCCAAAACAACGATAATCTGTGATCACTTTTATTTCCACCAAATATCCGAGTTTTGAGTGAAAACATAAATGTCTATTTATTTTGGAAACTAAAACAGATAGAACCAAAACAGCGATAATCTGTGATCACTTTTATTGCCATCAAATATCCATGTTTTGAGTGAAAACATAAAAGTCCTTTCATTTTAAAACTGGAGGAGATAGAGCCAAAACAATGAGTGTGCATGCTACAGATCGCAAATTGATTCTGAGCTGAGCTTTAAGGTAGGTGTAGGACCAATATGTTTTGGTGTTACACACATCAGCACAAACACATAATACCCTCCCCATTATAGTGGTGTAGGATTTAATGATACTTGAACCAGTAGATATTCTCTCGGTTAAAATTTTTGAAAAAAAAACGGCAAATTTAACCTTAGGATAAAATATTACCAGCCATTAAGGGCAAATTTTGACTCAAATATTCATAATAGAAAGAAATACAAATTTTATATAAAGTTGCCCCTGTAGACTAAATAGTATTGTATTAACTTGTCAGTCTGGAGGTTGAGTATTGGATTCCGAACAGAGACTATGATCTGCTACACTATAGCGGGCGTATGGTCATCGTAAATCAGATTAGAATATAATTTGTAATTATATTTTAATGGATAATCAATGGTCGATCGAATACTTGCTTTAATCTGGTGGTAAGAAGAAATAAAGAGAATTAAATTATTGAATTGAAGATTATTTTCTTACATATTTATTCTTATTTTAATCTTACTCATATATAAATTACATATTAATGATGAAAAACAAAATTTGTTTTTGTAAAATAAACATCTACTTTTAGTTTAATGCCCGAATTCAAAAAGAAGAAAAGCAATCAATTTTTAAAATTTTTATGAAAGCTACTTAATTTTTGTTAAATATTGTTTTACATTCTTCTATTTTATGAATTTGTTGATTGTTTTCAAATTTAATTTTAACATCTTCCTTAAAGTTATATTAAACGAACATTAAATTTTTTATTTACACAAAAGAATCCCTACTAATAATAATTACAACTCTGTAGTGGCAACACCCCAATATTTACGCATACGATGCTCATGCTCATCCAAGTCATCATCGTCCTCATCCAAAAATGAACGTTCCTGGGTAACAGCAAAATCATATTCCAAATTGTATGGCATTAAACGTTGCAATGAGCCGAAATATGCAGCATTTGGACCGCCACCCAATTTTGAATAGCCCACAGCACTGGCCAAGGAGTCACGACTTTTAGCATCGGAAAATAAATTATAAGCAGCACCGAATGAACGTGAACTACCGAAATGTTTTGAAAGAAACGAAACTTGTTGCTGCTGAGAGGTGGGCTGATGGTTGTGATTGTGTGTTATAGAGGGTTTCTTAACTTCCGAATAGAGTAATTGTGGAGAACTGGTGGAAATGAATTTTTGAGTATTCGATTTCAATAAATTCGATTTGTAATCATAACGTTCGACCGGAGAACGATTTGTAGATTTACGTTCAGAATTACGATTTTTGGTAAACGATTTAGATATGGTATTCAGTTCTTTGTCAAAAAGTAATTGGGTATTTTGTTCCAACATATATTCCCAACATTTAAATTGTTCCTCGGATAAAACTGAATCGGTTTCATCTAACATTTCCATTTCGGTGGTTTCTTCTAAAACTCTGGCATGAGCTAAAATATATTCATTGTCAGTGTCTGTCTTATGATTTACTAGACTTAAAGCTTGATCACTTTGACCACTGGGCGAAGAACGATCACTTCCTCGAGCTGCTATAGCAGCAAATTGACGTGTAGAACCCAAACGATGACGACAATTTGTATTACGATCACAACACGCCCGTTTGCAGACATTCGGCAGTAAAGCCGAATTACTTGTCAATGTTTGAGGTTTTCGGCGCACAGTCTGTTTAAGTTCTTTTATTAGATAGTCCACATCTGTGCCAATATTTTTGAATCTTATAACGATTACACTAAGATTTTCATTGGAACCAAAACTTTGGGCAATATCTTGCACTCGCTTGGCGGCCAAAACCACATTTTCCTCTTTACGTATTTCACGAGCCATACGATCGACATCTAAAACGGACCATATGCCTTGATTGCAAATAATCAAATATTCATCATCGTTTCCCAGCACACACTCGGCAATACAAGGATCTTTAAGACTAAGAGCAGATGAAGGCATTTTCAAATAGGAGTTATTTTGTTTTGAAACCAGTTCCACATTACTAGTTCTTCTAATCAAATAAGCTCCCGCATTACCTATGCTGGCTACTCTCAGTATATAACGTTTTGTTTTCTGGGGTCTCACCATATCTTTGAGTCGAGTATTTTCTCTGGAAATATGACATAATATGGCGGCCACTAAAGGTTGATCGCTTAACTTTTGCTGAGCCGCCAACAGTGTATATTTCATATACTCTCCCATATTCTCTTTAACACATCTCTCTTGCTGCAGTAATTTGGGCATCATTTGTGCCATTTTCGAAGCTGCTGAGACATGTGAGGATGTACTAACAAACATGCCTAGTAAAGCCTCATCATTACGAAATTTACATTCTCTCAGTTGGGTAACCAAAAGTTTACGACATTTTCCCGGAGTCTCCGAAAACCCCAACAACCAGGGTGGTTTATGTGTTTGCTGATTTGCAGCACAAGTTTCTTTTTGATGACCCTCTGCTTTTCTCGTGGGTAAATTTATACGATTTTTACCCGATACATCCACCAAGCTCCATTTTCTTTGAGTACGACACATTTGCACTTGTCTTTCATCGACCTGAAGTTGTAGATTACAAGATAAATCCAAATATTTAAGATTTTGAGGTACTACACTTATCAAGTCCAAATGATCTAAATGATTATGTGCCAAGTCCAAGACCTTTAAAGAAGTTAATTTGCTTAAGGGCGGTGTAAACAGCAATAGATTTGAGTGGACCCTTAAAACCTGCAATTGTCTCAAATTGCAAACACTATCGGGCAATTGTTGCAATAAATTGCCCGACAACATTAACTCCTCCAGATCCTTTAATTCCTTTAAACAGTCATCCATTATTCCAGTAATCTTATTGTAAGCAGCATATAAAATCTTTAAATGCTTGGCTTGTTTTAAAACCTCAAATATGCGATCATCTAAATTGTTACTGGTCACAAACAATCTTTCCAGCACAAATTCTTGTTCCGTCCACTCCTCTACCACCGGAGGTAAAATTTGTAATTTATTACAGGACAGATTTAAATATTTCAACGATTGTCGTGTTATGGCAAATAAATTGTCGGTTAATAGTTGTATTTCATTACTTTGCAACTGTAGCTTCTCCAGTAATTCAAAACGTTCCGGTAATCTTTCAACAATCCTCAAATTGTTGTAGGCGAAATTAAGATCACGTAATTTTTTCGTTTTACTTGTGAGCAGAAATTCAGTTACTTTTTGTAATTGATTGTGAGAAGCATTGAGCGTTTCCAACATTTCACACTCATTGAGCCATTTGGGTAATTCGGTGAAATAGTTGTTTGATATATCGACATGATATATTTTACTGGGAATAGGTGATATTTTAATGGAATGAAGACCTGAAAAGAGGTAGGAATTGGTATTAAAACGATTTATTAAAGAATAATAATATAGACTAATCTAAAGTCTAGTATGTAGTCTAGTCTGCAATCTTGTCTATAATCTAGCCTATAGTCTAGTCTATATTCTAGTCTATATTCTAGTCTATAGTGTAGTCTATAGTCTAATCTATAATCTAGTTTATAGTGTAGTCTATAGTGTAGTCTATAGTCTAGTATATATTGTAGTCTATAGTGTAATCTATAGTCTAGTCTATAGTCTAGGTTATAGTCTAGTCTATAGTCTAGGTTAAAGTCTAGTCTATAGTCTAGTCTATATTCTAGTCTATAGTGTAGTCTATAGTCTAGTCTATAGTCTAGTCTATAGTCTACTTTATAGTGTTGTCTATAGTCTAGTCTATAGTCTAGTCTATAGTCTAGTCTATAGTCTAGTCTATAGTCTAGTCTATAGTCTAGTCTATAGTCTAGTCTATAGTCTAGTCTATAGTCTAGTTTATAGTCTAGTCTATAGTCTAGTTTATAGTCTAGTCTATAGTCTAGTCTATAGTCTAGTCTATAGTCTAGTCTATAGTCTAGTCTATATTCTAATCTATAGTCTAGTCTGTAGTCTAATCTATAGTCTAGTCTATAGTTTAGACTTTAGTCTAGTCAATGGTCTAACATGTATTGTCTATATAGACTAGTCTAGTCTATATTCTAATATATATATATTTAATTTGCACAACTTTTAAGTTCCACATTAAAACACAAAATTCTATCACGTTCCATTTAAACACTTAACAATACTTACAATTAGAATCGGCAATCAATGATGTTATATTACTGCCATTCAACATTAATTCCAACAATTTATTATGACTGCACTTTAAGGTCTCCAATTGTGCCAAAGAACTTAAATCCAAAACTTCCATTTCGTTTTCACTCACCTCCAATTGGGTCAAATACTTCGTTAAAGAGAAGAAGAAGAAAAAAATTTAAAGAACAAACAACAATAGTAATAAATCATAAATGTATGATAATAACAGAAGTAGTTATGATCATACATTGCATACTTCTATTAAAAATTACAAAAAATGTACTCTTATGGAGAGAGCTTTTGAAGGTACTTATGAGTTTACAGAAAAACGTCTGTCTATACGCTTGCGCACAATAAAAATTACATAATAGAGTTTTTTTTAAGGGAAACGAAAACGATGGCGTTGCCACATATAGATGGACCAATAGAATTTGCAAACATTTTATGGGATTTTTTTAAAATTAGTTCACACCTTTCAAATACTTGATGGACGGACATACATATGTAGTTAAATCGACTCAGAATTTCATAAGGAATAAAAATATTTACATATACTTTGTTGGGTGTCAGAGAAATATTTCTCAATGAGTAAAAAAATATATACACGCCTGGTTCCATATCAACACAAAAATGTTTTAAAACATTCGTTGTCAAGTGTATACATACTTACGACAATACTATGTAATATTGACAACGCAAAGTTATCAATATTGCAACAGTTCGTTGTCGCAATCTAAATGCTTTACACATCCATAGTCTGAAAGTTAAAAAACGTTGTAAGCTACGAATGTGCATAAAATTTATATTACGACGTTAACAATGCATAGGGTTGTCGTACGTCTGTATGTACTTGACAACGTGTCAATTTGGTACCAGACGTGTATATTTATTTTTCATCGGTACATTCAATCCCCACATAAATTCATTTTCAAATCCAAACAGTTCATAGACCATTCGGCAGATTAGTGCATAGACCAGTTAATAAAGTAGTCAATAGTCCATAGATTGGTCAATAGTCTAAATCATATACTAGTCACAAGACTACTCCATAGATTAGTCATTAGACTAGTTTAGGCTAGTTTATCAACAGACCCTAGTCTATTAACTAGTCAATAGCCTATTTCACAGACTTTTCTATAGAGTAGACCGTAGACTTGTACATAGACTAGTCTATATATTGGAGAACTATTGGCAAGTCCATAGCCTAGCCAGTATACTAGTCTATTGACCTGTCAATAGATAAATATATACCTTCACACATAGTTGTTCGGATCCTAAATACATATATTTTTATCGATTTTATAGACCCGATAGGGTACTATCTAGAAATCAGGTAATTGTGAATCAAGTCCAAAATATCTCAGCTATGTAAAATTCTTTGCGATATCGCCAATAGTTCAAGACGATTTTTTTACCGTTTCCAACTATTTATGTATGTGATACGGTTGTTTTTTCTGTTCTATGATCTAATCCAATTTTCAACACCAAGCATATGTATGTATCCGACTTTTCATAAGAAAGCAATCTGGCAACATTGAAACAATAGTATATAACGTTTTTAAATGATAAAAATCTTAAAAAAAAACGTTTATTTAGTTCAGTTAATAGAATATTATATTTACTTTTTCCCAATTTGTTTATAAACTTCTCTAATACTTATGTGTATGAAAATATTTTATAGTTTTGTTTTTTTTTTTCTTTCTTAAATCTTACATTATAATTTCCAATTAATATACTGCCACTTAATTGATTTCCTTTTAAACTAAAACTTTTCAAAGGTTGCTGTTGATCAGAAGAATCACTGGATCCATTTACAGGTTGTTGCTGTTGATCAAGTTTTTCATTAGTTTTCATTTTTAATTTTGATTTATAAAAATCAGCTGAAGGTTTTTTTAAAATTTTCGTAGCTTTAATCATATTGTGGATTGATGTTGTTGTTGATGGATTGGATTGTTACTTGTTGGACGTCTCTTCTATTTTTTAACGGTTATAAAGTGTTTTGCGCAAGATCTTTGTCATGCATGAACAATTTAGCCATATATAAGTGAACTTTATGCATTTTTAATTATACTAAATGTAGATTTAACACAATTTTTAAATATATATTTTTTTAAATTGAGAAATTGAAAATTTTTTGTTATTAATTTTATTTCTTTTAAAATTTCCTTGCAATTATAACACTTTTTGGAAATTCTTTCTTTAAAATAACAGATTTTTTTATACTTTTTTCATTAACGTTTTAATATTTCACTTTTTTTCTTTTATTAAATTTTTATTAAACCGTCTTAAGCATTACGCAGTCAATTCAAAACTAAACATTTTCAAAAGCAACATGTTACGCCTCAGAGATTTTTTCAGTCACTTGTATATTTTGTTGGTAAGAAGTTATTTCTTCTAGCCCATCTACTGCTAACTTAAAAACCACCACCAACTCCAACAACTCTACTTCCACTGCCAAGAGCTGTATTTCTACCGCTACCACCTTTACAAGTACCTAACACCTGTTGTAGCCGTCAGTACTTTGATATTCTCAATTCCACTGGTTTGTTATTAAGCAGCGTATTCAAAAATTCCTCTCTTCTTTGTAAAACAGGAGATCGTGTGTTGAGCAAGTGTTTTATGGTCTAATAGCAACAGAGTTTTAAAAGTATTACAATTACATATATTTTAAATTTGGTTTAAGTCCATTTACTAGTCAGTTGACTAGGTCATATGCAAGTCCATAGACTAGTTCATATACAAGTCAATAGACTAGTCCAACAGACTAGTCTTAAGACATGACAATAGAATAATCAATAGGCTAGTCGATAGTCAATATACTTGTGCATAGACTAATTCAAAGGCAAGTCAATCAAGTTCATGGTCTAGTCATTAGACTTTTTAAAAGAGAAGTCAATAACCTCTCCGTATGCTAGCCCAAAGAATACTGCATCAACAAGTCAATAAAATAGTCAATGGACTAGTTCATGGATCATAGTCAATATCCAAAATCATAGACTAGTCAATATACTTGTCAATAAATCTTATATTTTCACTGACTTTTCAAAAAACTAATCCATAAACATATCTATAGACTGGAGCATAGACTAGTCAATATACTAGTTTATAGACTTGTCAAAATACTAGTTCATAGATTAGTCAATAGAGAAGTCCATAGTTTTTATACCCTTCAACCTTGTGAGAAGGGTATCTATAAGTTTGTCATTCCGTTTGTTAATTCTATAATATAATTTTCGACCCTATAAAGTATATATATATTCTGGATACTTATAGAAAGTACTTAGCCATGTCCGTCTGTCTGTCTGTGTGTATGTTGAAATCAGTTTTCAGAAAACCCCAGATATCTGCGAGATCCGAACTTTCAATAATTCTATTGGAAATACGATCGAATAGAACGCTATTTTAAATCAGTCCAATCGGTCCATAAATAACGAAGATAAGAGTAAAAATCCGAGACCACGTCTGAAAATTTTATCAAATTTTAAATTTTGTTATTGTACTCTTGTTTATAAAAACAAGGCAGATCAAGAGAAACAGAGCGAGAGCAGCACTAGTGAGTTGTTATTGGCTAGAAACATGAAATTATGTATGTGGAGCCTTGCTTACGTTAAAAGCCATAAAAGGGAACTTTTTTGGTACTTTTTCGTTTTTCAAAAGTTATTTTTTGAATTTTCGATACTATTGAACCTAGAAATATGGAATTAAGTATGTAGAGTCTGAATTAGGTGAGAATTTCAAAAGGTATTTTTGGACTATTTTATAATATTGAACCAAGGGACATGAAATTGATTACGTAGATTCGGAATTAGATGAGAACCCATAAAAGGGAACTTTTTGGTGCTTTTTCGATTTTCAAAAGGTACTTTTTGAGTTTTCTATAATAATAAACTAAGAAACATGAAATTAATTATGTAGCGTCTGGATTAGACGTGCTAAATTTCATTTTCTATAATATTGAACTTAGAAACATGAAATTTAGCATGTAGGGCCTTGACTAGGTAAGAACCTACGAAAAAGGACTTTTTAGTACTTTTTCGTTCTACAAAAGTTATTTTTTGAATTTGCTATAATATAGAACCTAGAAACATGAAATTAAGTTTGACTTTTTGGTACCTTAGCGTTTTGCGATTGGTATTTTTTGTTTTTCTGTAATAAAATTCGTACTGACTGTTTTTTTAACACATCATGGTGTTTTTAAGCAGACAAGTTTATAGGTTTTCAATAAACTAGCTGACGAACATATGTATGTGTTGAACTAGTCTCTGTTCTATAGGGGTTTCGAAAACTCAATTATTTAGTTTATATCCTATCAATAGAATAATCCACATATTTCAAAAGGCACGATCCGAAGTTTCCAAGAATTCAGCAGAGCCGAATATTACAGTCTTATTCAATTATTTGAAAACGATTAAACTACTCCTTTAAATATCTGCTTACACTTGTTTAATCATTAAGATACTAGTAAATAACTCTTTGTGTTATTACGAGTACATTCAAATAACATTGAGTTGAGATTATCAATGAATTTTACAAGGTACTAGTTGTCAATTATCTCTGTTTAAATTTACTTTACTTTAGCTTTAAGTTGAAGCAGTGTTGGGAAACTCTGCAAGTTTTTTTTATAACAGATATTTAACAAGGTTTATGGGGCTTTAGTTTTAATTTCCGTAATTAATATACAAACTATATTTTTTTCTGCATTTTGCTGTTTGTTTGATGCAATCAAATAAAAAGTCAAGCTTTCGATTTTACTATTATTTTTAGTGTTACTTAAATAAGAGCACATTATCATAAGATCGAAAACCTTCAGGCTCTCAATTTGTAATATTTTTTGTTCTCTTTAAAAAATAGTAGAAGAATTAGAATGAAATTATGTTGTTGTTTTTTATATTCCGCATAGAAAAAAAGAATTTCATATAAAAAACTCCTGGATCCATATCACATCTTTTGAAATAGTTATTGCTTTCATGTCAGGTTCTTAAGTTTGACTCCAATTCTAAATTGATTTCTACTGTTAGCGTAGACTGCGGTCGCGTAGAAAGACAATGTTCTTTTATTGGTATTCTGATTCGTAATGACATTAGTTTGTTGCCTTAGAATCTCTATAGTCGGTAATAAAAAAGTGTTTTTACTTATCATAAAGGGCATGGAGCATTAGGAAGTTAACTTGAAGAATACTATAGAATACAAAATCCGTTTGACACAACGAGAACCAAATTAAAAACATGACCCCATCACGATCCATACAAAAGTTGGCAGAGAGATTTTGTGCTCATACAAAACTGATTTATGTGCCAGTAATAAGCGTCTAAGTAATTTCCTGAAGAGGACCAATGCGATATAAACAATACTGGTTTATATCGCATTTCATCGCTGAACTCGTATTTCTAAGCCAGTAATGAGCGTTAAAGACTTTTTCTAAAAGATACATTAGATAATATTTAAGCAAAATTTCAACTGCCTAACTACTCACCACCCCACCCCACCCCTTAGGCATATTATCCCTGGGGGTGGGATCCCATCTTGGTGTATTACAATCCGGGATTATGTAGGTGCTACCAATACCTCTAGTCGGCCAGGACTACAAATTGGCATATTATCCCTGGGGTGGAATCCCATCTTGGTGTATTACAATCCGGGATTATGTAGGTGCTACCAATACCTCTAGTCGGCCAGGACTACAAATTGGTGTTTACAGTCTACTACCTGGCATAGTCCTTGCTTAGATTGAAAAGAGATCTAACCAGAGAACTACATAATCTGCTACTACGTGTGGCCAGCAGGACTATGTCCTGGCTGGTCAGTTGTTTGAGGTTCCTTCGGGATCCACGTAGTGGCTGTGGTTAAACCCCAAATCGCGGGAAAAGGGTGCTTGGTTAAAAGACTGATACACGTTGAATATGATTTTCATGATACATTTCTGTTATTGTTCCTAGATGCTAGAGCGATACGAATTACAGAGAATGACTGTGGATTAATAAAATGTTAAATTTGAGCTAATAATAAAAAGTTTTTGATCTTTTTCTGATATTTGTTGTCTGTTATCTACTTGCACTCTATAGAGAAAATGGAGTAACTGATTGATTTGAAAGTGAAAGGATTGTGTGGAAGGAGTTGAGTGTATCACAGTGGGTCTCTGTGACTACTAAAATAAAGTCTTTTCAATTAATGTGATCCGTTTTTCGGACTACCAATTACGTCCCTTCTAGGAGCTGTTGCCAAAACAACAGAGCCATAGTTGTGTGACTACTATGGAAAGAGATTTGATAGCTCGAGTACTTGAGCCGGAAGTTCCATGTACAAAAATTGCAACCTGCGTGAAACACAAAGGTGCAGTGGTGAGTTGTTTACTTTTTACTCGCCCAGTAGTTGAAAAAGTACCATCGTGAGATACTGCAATATACCCGGTACTCATGTAAAGCTTTTCGACATTCATTTGTCTAACTTCTCCCTCCCATCGGGCCATGTTTCCATGATGAGTGTAACAATATCTCTAGTCTGCCGGGACTATAAACTTATGTTTACAATTCAATCTTTGACTTGACCTTGGATGAATTGAAAGAGGTCTGGTGTTTTCTGATGTGTTCTGATTCTATAGAGAAAATGTAATAGATGGATGGAGTGATGGTGTAACGATGTGTTTAAATATAATCAAGAAGGAAGGGATGGATGAACGTGGGGCAAGGTCTGCCCTTTCTTTAATTTATTAGCGATTTACCTACATGGTTGTATGCTCAACTTATCACAGTGGGTCTTTGTGACCACTGAAATAAAGTTTTGTCAATTAATATGATCCGTGTTTCGGAATACCAATTATGTCCCTCTAGGTGCTGCTGCCGAAACAAAAGAGCCATAGTTGTGTGGTTGGGCGACATTATGTCATGGTAGATTGAGCTTGCTAATGACACCTGTCTTTCCCCAACGTGACTACTATGGCAAAAGATTAGATAGCTCGAGTACTTGAGCAGAGTGCTTGAATATGGACCGAATCATCAGTGTACATAAATTGCAACCTGCGTGTAAGATACACAAGGGTGCAGTGTTGTTTATTTTTTACTCACCCTGTGGTTATAAAAGTACCACCGTGAGATAGGGCCACATGCCAAGTACTCACGTAAAGCACTTCGAATTCAGGTCTAACTCATCGCTTATGGTCCCTATCGTGACTTCAACAGACAGACAAACGGACATGGATCGTCTCAGAATCTAAAGGACCCAAAATATTTCAACTTTTATGGTTCTTAGGCAAGAATGAAACAACAAACACAGCTGCGGCATAGATATTTTTCTACGGATCTGATGTAATAGGATCAGACTAAACTAACCCATTAATTAATAAGTACATCTAGGCATCTAAACTTACTTTCTTACTTTTGAGAACAAATAGACAAAATTACCTTAAAAATTATATTTTAGTAAAACAAATCCACAAAATCCCTTCGTTCCCAATTTTATTATAAAAAAAAAACCACATAAATTTTAATACCAAAAGTTTCAAATATATTTAAATATACAGTGAAGGATAAAATTATTACAATAATTTGTAAATTTTCTACTTTTTTTTAAATAATAAACACAGTAAAGCAAAAAAATAATAATTTTAAAATATATATTTTTTAACAAAATTTAAATAAAGAGCTAGCATTTTTTTATTATTAATATTTATACAATAGTTTTATTTTATAAATTAAAATTTACCCCTTAATGTTTTTAACTAGATTTTAATGTGAGTTTTATTTCTTTTTTTTTTCTTATAAATTCATTTATCTTAATATAGATTTTTTTATATAATTATAACCGTTTCATTATGTCTCTGTCTAGATGTATGGTAAATATAGCACTTAATATATATATTTATATATATTTAAATTAATATATCTTTTTTGTATTTTTCTGATATTTTTTAGATTTTTTTCTTTCTTGTGATAGGTTTGTTTTGTATATATATTTTTTATTTATTTGTAGTATTTTGCATTGATTAACAAGAATAATAAATAACACATTATTGTTTTTTATATAATATAAAATAAATAAAACTAAGAAAAATTATATTTTAAATAAAGAAAAGTTTAATAACAAATGGAGTGCGAACTTAATAGTTTACGATGCATTTAACAATATACTATTGGTTGATCAGTTTTTAGTATCTGAAAAGTCATTTCATTAAAGGTTTTTATCATCGGGCACGAACTTTATGGGTCTGCTCAGACCAGATGGTCATAACTGACCAACTGCTCAATATCTAGAATGACCTGACCTCTCTTGATCAGTTGTTGATCAGTTTTTAGTATCTGAAAAGTTATTTCATTAAAGGCTTTTATCATCGAGCACGAACTTTATGGGTCTGCTCAGGTCTGCGCATGCAAGAAAACTAAATCTTTCACGCAATGACTATTGCAGGAGTTCTCAAAGTGAGGATGAAGAGGAAACCTTTAAACGCTTTCTCTGCCTCTGCCCTACCTTGTCAAATATCAAGACTGAGTTTCTTGGCACCTCTGCCTGGTTTAATATCATGGCAACCATGACATGTATTGTCCCATAGGTTGTTTCTCTTTCACAGGATCCGTTACAGGGTATCACAACAGGACCATTCGGACCCATGAGAGACGATCGAATGGCCGACTGCCTCAACAACCTAACCCAAGGTTTTTTCCAATGTGTTATATAACAGAAGTCGAGAGTTCTTTTGATACCGCTGTCGATGAGTTAAGCATGACTCGCATCGAAAATTATACTCTCATGCAAAACGATCGAATTTTCAATTAGAAACCAAACACCGATTATTAGTCTTATGATAATGCTTTTACGATCTTTATTTCAATAATTCCACTTTATGTTTATAATTCCACTGCATCGAACTTCAACACTGGTATATATTCATTTGTCAACATATTTTGGTCAATTTTGCCATCCCTGTTCTCTACATTGCGATCGTAGCTGCGTTAGTTAACACCGACTATTACTCAATCAGGCTCCTCCCCCAAAAATGTTACATCGTTACTTCCTTCTTGGATTAACCTTTAGGATTTCAGTATCAGCATTAACTCGTAATTGCCGCTTCTGACATTTATGATTGGGAATCTGACTTATTAGCATTCAATCAATAACATATCAGGAATCATTAGGATGTTCTCAGGACGAGGTATTTATTTGAAATTTCGTTTCGATTGAAAACTCATTTGAATATTTGATACATACAAAAACTTCTTCTTTAAGACATTATTCCTTGGCTATATACTCGGCATCCTTGTATTTTAGGTACTAGTATAAAAGTTGCCTAAAACCTTCTATAGAAGCTGTCTCTTTTGAGTTAAGGTTTTCGAAGAACTAGAGCACATTATTTTGCCACTAATGTCGATTAGCCTTTAGCAGAAATTTCAAGGTCACAAATTAGTAGGGGTATATGTTCGATATTTTTTATCATATACACTTTTTCTCTAATGGTCCTATTGGTCCTAGCAAAAATTGTTCCAAGGACTTTAGATATTCTATTCTTTTCTTCTTTGAGAAACAAAACAATTACAATAGCAACAGAACAGATCCAGTATCGAATAATATTGGGCGGAAATATCTATTTACTTAAAGATAGTAATGCTGCCATTAGACCACTTCAAGATTGCCGTGGGAATCGGGCCTACCACCTCCGGTCTACCAGACTAGAACACTAACCACTAACCTACCGGATGCCACTTACTAATGGCAAACAACTAATAAGGGAGAAGCTCTCTCTCTCGAATGTTATATTCGGCTATGTCTCAGGACTTTGTTGGAGTGAGTTAAGTATTTAACTAGTGGAAAACTTTATACCGCTTGAGAAATTTCTTTCTCTCAAACACAAACTCAAAAGTTTCTCAAAAAAGTTTCACTGTTAAGACCGGCACAATTATGAAGTTGCTTAAAGCTACGTTCAGACCTGTCAAACATCTGATGAAAAAGGCGTAACCACTAACATTGGTAAATTTATTTTTGATTCTGCATGATTTTTGTAATTGCAAATATTGTCGAAACAAATAATGAAGATGTTTTGAACTGAAGACGTCAAAGTTATATTATGTTTGTGCAAATAACTATATATTTTAAGAAAATCAAAATGTAGATTTTTTTAGGGGTCACGTCATTTTCGTCAAACATTTGATAGGTGTGAACTTAGCTTAAGTTATTTTCCAAACGGAAGCTTTAATGTATGCTTAATTGTTAACAAACATTTCAGGTTGAATTTTCAGTAGATGAAATTACATGTTATTACAATTTCTGCCTAATTTAATGAATAGCTGCTTAATCAGTACTCGAGTGTATCACTTGTATAGGCGCTAGCAAACACCTGGACCAATATAGCCAAATTTTATTACCGAACAGTGTTTATCAATGAACAAAATATTCGCTCTCTCTGACAAAGATCAGCTGATGAAACAACTTTGAAATTGAAAATGAGTAGGGCTGTTCCCTTGCTAATACCAGGGTAAAGTGCAAACAAGGGAGAATCTTACAGGTACCTCTCCCTCCTGTCAACTATTGTCATGGCTTTTGAAGCCCTACTCCTCCCGGAATTGCAACAACAATTCATCAAAAGCAGCTCATCAACATGGATTCCGTTTAAAGCACAGCACAACAACGGATTTAGACGTCATCACCACACAAGTTTGCCATGGAATTATTCAGGCCCGACCATGTCAACTTACAGTCCTTTTGGCACGGAATTTAAAAATATCACCAACAAAATCCTCTGCAACTTTTTTTATCACTTGGTCAAAAGAAGTAGGGCTAGAACTAGATCACCTCAGCTCACACCATTGCAATATGCAATAAAATGCGAAGTAGAAACAATGTACTGAAGTCTCTAGCCGATAGCACTTGAGGAATGAATAAAGAAACATTTTTAACTACCTACCAAACGATTGGCCGGTCAATCGGTAAACTATACAGCACCAGTGTGAACTCCAAGAGTTAGTGAATGTTGCTTCAAAACTGTCAAAATGCAGTCCAAGAACAGTAATAGGCTACATTCAAATGACGTCTAAAGATCATCTGCATGACGAGACGAACATATTTTCATGCTATCAACAATCAACGGAGTTAGAAACTAACTCCGTTTGTTTGGATAGATCTTCGTCTGTATGAGAGCCATATTCAAGAACATCTGAAATGTTGTATAATTTACAATTTTACGTGATGAAAAGGTGCATCAAATGTTTTGACTTTAACACTGGCTTGTCATCTAAAGAAGTTGAATTTTCATCACTTTAATCCAGTTGAATTAGGGAAAAACGCTATCACAAGGGGAACTATGAATGGATCCAAATCTTAAACATTGGTTGTTGTTGTAACAGCTTAAACTATACAATTTTTAATCCGGGGGTTCTGAAATTGGGCTACTTCTATAGGATTAGTTCATAAATCCATTGGGCTAAGTGAAGTAGGGTATGCTGGACAGTTGAATATGTGGTGGCTATCATGGGGACCCTGTCCACAAGCTGGGCATATATTGGGGACGGCACGGTATATGTGGGACCAGTAGGCGTTGAGCCTGTTGCTCTATCCCGATCTCAGTTGTGCCTGAGTAACTCTTGTTTTCCGCGGCAGGTTCTTATTTATTTTTGCTATGGACGGTGGACGACCTCCAAGAACGACATTCATGCGGTAACCTGAAACCTCGGAATTGATGGCGTCTCTATGAATGTCGTTCAAAGCTGCTGTATACGAAGTCCGATCTAAGGGATCCTGAAAATAACTTCGTATTCTCTCTTCGTATACACGAAGGTCCTTCCTGACATGCCTCGGGGTAGCATCCAACTGTGTGATGTTAAAGGAGGAACTGTTTGGTCAGCATGACATTATGTTCCTTGACTGGGGGGACCTTCGTTTCCTCATGTAGAAGGTGTTCTGACTACAACTTAAGCATTTGTTGTTGTAACAGCTAGACTGTGGCCGATAGTTCTTTCCTGGGGAAACAACTTTCGGTTGATACAGCTGTCGCTGGGTTGACAATCTTTGGCCGAGTACGACTCGGGTCGTTCCGGAGCCAAGATGCAATTGTCGTGGGAACGTTAAGCATTGGTCGTGTATATCGCTTACTATCCTTTAAAACTAAACTTGGTGAAAATTTCATTTAAATCGATTTTTTAAGTTGGGTCACTTGACCCGAAATTGCTCATACATTTCTTAAAAACTTGAGGTCAGGTTCGGGTTCAGACCAACTCTACCGCATAGAAATATATTCTGGGTTGGCCTGCATTATAAAAGCCAATGAATGAAAAGAATGTAATCAGTAACCAAAACTGACCAAAAAAGCAAATAAGTTTCCAGTTTCTTTGTTATAAAATTGAGCTTTAAAATTAAAAATGGACTGAAAAGGAATCTAAGGGATCCTGAACATAACTTCGTATGCTCTCTTCGTATACACGAAGGTCCTTCCTGTCATGCCTCGGGGTAGCATCCAACTGTGTGATGTTAAAGTTGGGATGACTACTCCGGTGACATCCCAGGAGGAACTGTTTGGTCAGCATGACATTATGCTCCTTGACTGGGGGGGACCTTCGTTTCCTCATGTAGAAGGTGTTCTGACTACAACCTAAGCATTGGTCGTGTATATCGCTTACTATCCTATAAGACTAAACTTGGTGAAAATTTCATTTAAATCGATTTTTTGAGTTGGGTCACTTGACCCGAAACTGCTCATACATTTCTTAAATACTTGAGGTCAGGTTCGGGTTCAGATCAACTCTACCGCATAGAAATATATTCTGGGTTGGCCTGCGTTATAAAAGCCAATGAATGAAAAGAATGTAATCAGTAACCAAAACTGACAAAAAAAAAGCAAATAAGTTTCCAGTTTCTTTGTTATAAAATTGAGCTTTAAAATTAAAAATGGACTGAAAAGGAATAAAATAATCATGTTACGTTACGTAGGAATAAAGTTATATAGATTTGTGAAGGTGGTTTTTTAAGTGTGGTAAATGATAAATAGTTTTATTTCTTGATGTATTTTTATCTAGTTGGATGGCTGTCAATATATATAAATAACTATGTATGTATTTGTTTATTATATATGTATTGTATACTCAATATTATAGAATATAGTTGGAGTAATAAATCTTTTAAAACATTTTCTTGTTTTTTATAAATATATAAATTATAATATAAAATAAATTGAAACAAATATAAAATTAATAATAATAATAAAATTATAGGAATATAATATTTAAAAAATAAAAACCAATATGTATTTTCTTTTTTGCAAACATTTTAAAATATTTATGTTTTAGGAAAATATTTAATAAACTTTTTTTTTATGTCTTAATAAAAGAATTTCAAAAAAATTAAGTTTGTGTAATTAGAGGGGAAAAAATAACGTTTATTAACTATTGTTTAATAATATATTTATATATATTCTGTTATATTTCTTTTTTTATATACTTCAGAGTACTTTCTGTTTAAGAATGAGTTTGTATTTTTTTTTTTTTAATTTCATACTTTATAAAGTTAAACCTAATTTATCTTATTTTTGTTCTAAATAAATTTATATTTTTTTTAATATTTTTTAGTCTTTAAACATTTAAGAAAAATACACTTTTTTTACTAATAAAAATTATGTTTTTTTATCATTACGCTTTAATAATAATTAATTCTTACTTACTAAATATACGAAAAAAAAAAATAGAAAAGCGTGAAATTTGATTTCCGCTTAATCCTCAGTATTCTTTATTAATTAAAATAAATCTTTAAAATTATGTATGTATAAAATAAAATTGAAAATAATTATTTAAAAAAAAAATTCTACAATTTTATGGGTATTCTTTGTTTTACCCCAAATGAGTGGGAGTGTGGATTTAGCATAGTTATGCTTTTGTTTTCTTTTATCTTCTCCCAGCTCAAGGACGTGTCAAGAATGCTTGGTGCAATTGTTAGTTAGACATAGATTTAAGCTATATGTTCAGGGTATCAAGCCTTTAATATATTATTGACGTTAAGTATGTTTGTAAGTGTAAAATTTCTACATAATTTCTTAAAGTTTAAATAAATTGACAATGTTTAGTTTAAGAGTAAAACAAAAAATTTTTAAATCAATAAAATAATTTGATAACAATTAACTTTAATATTATCATCACCCTGTTACGAGACATACGTATTATTTTAAATTTAACAAAATGTTTCATCATTGCAACTAGAACTTTAACTCTGGTAATATACATATGTCCAATTCACAATCGATGTTGTATCGTTGTAGCATTGTATGTCAAAACAATTTTTTAAATAATTTTTTTTTGAAACAAAAACAAATCAATAATAAAAGAAAACAAGTAAAACATAAGCCAGTTATTGTTTAATAAAACTGTGGATATTTATGTAAAATTTTAAAGGGGACTTTATGTAGGGGCTAGGGTCTAATGAGGCCCTATAATTATAAAGTTCATCAGGGTCATCAAGGCTAGAAAGAACTTGGTTTTGCAGCTTTTTGTCGAGATACGAGTATATTAAACGTAATTATGAACTTAAAAGCCCTATTTGGCGTGTTGAGTTGTATGGGTCCTAAGTGAAATAAAAAACTAATTTTTTAATAGGCTTCGTCTACAGTACCATAAAAGATCATGTGCCAAATTTCCCTGTATTATCTCCAAAATTGCGACCTGTAGTTTGATAACAAAGTTTACAAGCTCTATTGGGGGTTTCCGTTGTATGGGGGCTAGGTGAAATAATGAACCGATTTTAACTATTATTAATAGAAGAAGATCATGTGCCAAATTTTATTGAATTATCTCCAAAATTGCGACCTGTAGTTTGATTACAATGTTTAAGAGCCCTATTCGGGGGTTGTATGGGGGCCAGCTGAAATAATGGACCGATCTTAACCCATTTTCAATAGGGTTCGTCCCTGAGGCAATAGAATATCATGTATCAAATTTCATTGAATTATCTTGAAAATTGCGACCTGTAGTTTGATTAAAAAGTTTACATGGACGGACGGACGGACGGACAGACGGACATAGCTAAATCGACTCGAAAATGATTCTGAGCCGATTGGTATACTTTAAGGTGGGTATAGAACCAATACCATTGTGCTTTACAATCATCAGCACAAAACCAATATACCCTCCCCACTAAAGTGGTGTAGGTTATAATTACGACATACTACAATACAACCGTACAACACCGATTGTTAATTGGACAATATTGTTTAAATTAACACAGGCCACCCAATTTTTAAACCAGAGACTTAACTTTTCCAAAGATTGAGATGAGTGACCAAAGATTGTAACGAAATTGCTGGTGATTATAAGTTTTAAATAAAATTTTAATGAAAACTTAATTTATTTACAAGATTTTAAACTAATTTCATTCGAAGAAACCATTTGGGCAACGTAATGTGTATGTATGAATTTCTGTCTTCAAATCATCGTTCTTATTTCAAGAATTAAGATGCCTTGATGTCGTAAATAGTGTCTAAGATTTCAACACTGTCTCTCGTTTTTCAACTAATATCAACGAACATTTTTCAACTCGATCTTAAAGCCAAACAAGATTGACAACTTGGAAGGCAATATTCGAAAATTTTATCTTTTTAACTACACAAAAAACTTGGGGAAAACACCGATTTAAAACGTTTCCATTATTATTAAAATGAAGTTCAACTTTCTGATAAGATCTTGACATGAAAAGTAATTCTTTAATGATTCCATTACTTCAGTAACTTCATCAGCTGTCAGTGACAACGAAAGGTAAGAAAGATAAAGAAGAACTTTAAAAGAAACAAAAACAAAGAAGAATTTACACGAAAGTGCTGCATCAATTGTTTTTGACTTTAACACTGACTTGTCATCTGAGGAATTTTTTAATTATTCCTTTACTAATGACCGAATTAAGAAAGAAGAAAAGAAAACTATTTTTAAAATTTTGTATTAAAACTACTCAGTTTTTGTTAGTGTTTTTTTTTACACAAAATTTCAAATATTGTTTTACATCCTTCTTTCTGAATACGGGCCTAAATTCGCTTTAAAGAAGCGAAGTGAAATTTGTAGGAAAATGCTGAAAACAGCAGCAGAAGGCAAAAGAAACACATTCAAAGAATCGAAAAAAAGTCTAATTTTTCAATAAAAGGGTTAAAAAAGAGCTGCAATAACATTTAACATAAGAGGTAGTTATTTAATGATTAACTTCAACGAGTTTATAACTTCTAAAGCATATAAGAAACCTCCAAAGAATCAAAAAAGAAGTAAAATTTACTCCGTATTCGGATTCAAAAGAAAAAGCTTTTGAAACACAAAAAATTTAACATACAAACTCGGAATTGTTTTCTTTCGAATCGAGTTACACGAATAACCCCAGTGAATAAGACTTGCCATTAGAGGTAAGTAACTCTTTTATAAAAACCCCTATTCTACATTTCAATTTGAATCGAAATTTTCTTCGTTTGGCAACTTTGGTATTCTGTATTTCGATTCGACTCTCGACAACATAAACAACAACATACAAAAATGTAATAACGATCGAAATGCATAATACACGCATTGAAACGAAATGGAATTGCTTCTTCCTCTCTTACTATTCAGTTTTTTTTTTTTTTTTTTGTTGGAATACTTGTTTCGATCATTACATAACTAAATGCGTAAACGTAATCGAAATGCAGAATAGGGGTGAATAACTCCTTAATGTCAGTAACTTTAGCAAATGACTACAGCAACAAAATTAACATTTTCCCTTTACCTAGTAATAGAAGGACTTCTAAAGAAGCAAAAAAAGAATTGAAGTTTATATGGAGGTATAGCAAAAGTGCCACAGATTGTAATGACTTTAAAACAGACATAATTTTTTTTAATTCCTTCATTTCAAAAACTTTAGCGGATGTCTGAGATAACAGAAGTGAAAAAACTACTAAAGAAGCAAAAACTATATAGAATTTACAGTGAAGTGCTGAAAAAGAGCATCACATGCTAAATAACTATAATACAAGCTTGCATTGATGAGGTTTTTAATAAGTCCTATTAAATATCTTAGAAAGATTTACTTTTATGCTGTTCACTACATTCGAGGATTGTGATTAATGTTAATCTATTGAAAGTATTGAGATTTTTTGTTTTGAATTTTAAACTAAAATTTAAAAGTTTAATTAAACAAAAGTACATCCAAAACTACATAACCTTAAAGTAATATAATTGAATATATTTGTTCGTTTCATTAATGAAAATATATATAAAATTTACACCAAAAACTAAACTTGAAAATAAAAAAAAAAAACATAAAATTAAACATTTAAAATCACTCTAAAAATTGTAATTTCAAAACAAATCCAAAAACTGTTAAAGCTTATCAATAATTATTGAAAATTTCATATTTTATCTATTACATTGACTTTATTTTACTAATGTCATTATTTTCAATATTCTACTAAAAACTAGATGAGTAATAGAATTATAGACGTATTGAAAACTTCCCACAGAAACATGTTCACTAACATTTTAAACTTAACAAAACATTACAACAAACGAGATATAAACTCATATCTTAAAAACAGTTTTATATCATTTTTAGAGAAGAATATGTCTTCAGCTGACATCATTCAAGTGATTTAATTAAATCAATTTTTGATAAGTGCAGGATTTAAGCTTTTTTCTATTCAATTTAAACCCAAGAGACAAGACGCTATTGACAACTAAGAACACAATATTTACCGAGTTATAGACCAAATTAAATAACTACATGCGATCGTATGATTTTCGAATTTTTAAAGCATATTTAACTGTTTATTTGCATAGTTTTACATATGTTTTTTTGAATTTTGTTGAAATTAAGATTTCAAATGATATTTTGAGAAATTTTCGAATCAAAACATAACACATTTATAAAATGTTTTGTTTTTTTTTTAAGATTCTTTAAAATTTTAATATAAAATAAAAATATATTTAACTTTTTCTATTTTAATTAATGTATTCCCAGGAAAAATCTCAGAACATGTTCTAAAAACAACTAGTTCAAGAACGTGTGCAAATAGAACCACTTCAGATTCTTAAACAACGAACTTGGAACTAATGATGTCGCTATTACTTCTGGAATCCGTTCTTGGGAACATTGTTATGGTTCTAAAATACTTCTAAACTAGTTCTTTGACACTAATTTTACATTGATACTACACTAGTTCAATAGAATGCGTACTAGTTATGAAATAACTTCTTGGAATCAGTTGAAAAAAATGCCAAAAAACATTTTCAACTGAATTATAAGGCTTTAAAAATATGCTGATTGTGTATATCCTGTAGAAGAAATAGTTTATATTATACCTGGTAAAATAATCATAAATTTAAAAAAAATAAGACATTATTATGTAAGTAAGTATTTTAATAAATTTAAACAAAAATTATTCATTTTAAGAACTAGTTCCAGAACCGTTCCAAAGAATAAGTGTCGACTTCATAAGGCTACCTCAGAACCAGTTCCGAAGGTGACAATTTAGAACAAAATTCAATGATCTCAACGACAAAGTAGAACGAGTTGTAGAACTAGTTGTGGAACTAATACAATTTTTGCTAGAAATTGTTTCTAGATAACAAACGATCAGTTTGAGCACAAATTTGTACAAAAACTAATCACACATTATCTAGAAATAACACATAAAACGATTATTTTCTCATAAAGAGAAAAAAACTAACTTCATACAATTACGTTTTTCCAATATTTTTAAACATGTTTTTAAGTTTGAAATTAAAAATTGTAAAATATTAGCCACTAAATGAAACTAAATTTCTTTAGAGATTTTTAGAGATTATTTAAAATTTTTTTTCTAAAATAACTTTGAATGTTCGAATTCGATTTCAAATTTTTAAACATAAATATTCCAAAAGCTTGAACTGAAACTTCTTAAAAATCCATGAATCTACCAAAATTTGAGTAATTCGTTAAATTCCACGAATACGGCTCGTATATAAATTTTAATAAAAAAATGTTGTTAATACAATAAAACTATATTATTTTATTGTTAAAGGATTTCAAAAAAAATATATTATACACCGATTTATAGTGAAATATATATTGAAAAATATAACACTATATGACATCTATAGACGTCATTTGAAATTCTTCAAAAATTCGAAATTATTTTAAATTATTTTTAAGATCCAATATTACTTTGGTCAAGATGCCCTTCTATCCATGAATGTAAGTGTCAAAATTCAATTCGAACTCTCTCATAAGCTCCGCGTAATATAAATTTGCTTGTGAGAAATATATTTGAACAAATGTTAAACATATTTCGATTCCGTTCGAAAGTGAAATTATTTGCGCATTTTGCTTCTTCTGAAAAAGTAAAACAAATGCTTTTTCGTATAACAAGGAGATCGATTACGTTTCCCTATTTAAATAGCGCGGATAATGCTCTACCTTTTCGTATGCTGCGATGTCAAAAATGCCGTTATTATTGTTTCTAGATTTCTTAGGGCGGGTTTCTTACTACTCAGTTAAACTAGGCTTAACTCGCTTTTAGATTAAACTCGGAACAAATTTATGCGGACTTTAACCGTTGATTGTGTTTTTCAGTTTTAGATTTAAGTTCTGTTAACTTTATTAGTATTGCCAACTTTTCACTCAAAAACATAAACAATGAACAGCTGTTTTTTGCAAACAATACTTTTGTAAAATGAAAAATTTTGGAAAAATATTAAATAAACATTTAAAACAAGAATAAATAAAACGAAACAAATGAGAAAATTGCAATTTACTTAAAACATTAAACATTTTTGTTCTTCCGAAATCATAGTTTTATTGTTTTTGTTGTGTTTAACTTAAGTTTAATTGGCCAATAACACTCACTTAGGTCGGGTTTCTTACTCACCAGTTAAACTAGGCTTAACTTGCTTTTAGATTAAACTCGGAACAAATTTAGGCGGACTTTAACCGATGATTGTGTGTTTTTCAGTTTTAGATTTAAGCTCAATTAACTTTGTTAGTATTGCCAAGTTTTCACTCAAAAACATAAACAATGAACAGCTGTTTTTTGCAAACATTACTTTTGTAAAATGGAAAATTTTGGAAAAATCTTAATTAAAAACATTTAAAACAAGAATAAAACAAAATCAAATCAGAAAATTGCAATTTACTTAAAACATGAAGTTTTTGTTCTTCCGAAATCATAGTTTTATTGTTTTTTGTCTTTAACTTAAGTTTAATTGGCCAATAACACTCACTTAGGCCGGGTTTCTTAGTCCTCAGTTAAATTGGCTTAACTCGCTTTTAGATTAAACTCGAAACAAATTTAGGCGGACTTTAACCAATGATTGTGTGTTTTTCAGTTTTAGATTTAAGCTCAGTCAACTTTGATAGTATTACCAAGTTTTCACTCAAAAACATAAACAATGAACAGCTGTTTTTTTGCAAACATTACTGTTGTAAAATGGAAAATTTTGGAAAAATCTTAAATAAACATTTAAAACAAGAATAAATAAAACAAAAAAATCTGAAATTTGCAATTTACTTAAAACATGAAGTTTTTGTTCTTCCGAAATCATTGTTTTATTGTTTTTGTTAATTGTGTTTTCTCACTTATAACTTGAGTTTAATTGGCCAATAACTAAGATAATAAATAACTTTACTGATAACTGAAAAACACAAAACATATATTAAATCAGGTTTAACCAAAGAATGAAGATTTTCTTTAGCAGAAAAACTCGCCCTAAGTAACTTTACTGATAACTGAAAAACACGAAACATATATTAAACCAGATTTAACCAAAGAATGAAGATTATCTTTATCAGAAAAACTCGCCCTCAGTTAAACTAAAATAATAACTAAATTTAATGTTTACTGAAAAACACAAAACATATATTAAACCAGGTTTAAACAAAGAATGTAGATTATCTTTATCTGAAAAACCCGCCCTAAATCATTTTAATTTCAAATTTGTTTTTGAATTTAAAACAACAGTACTAAATATACTTTAAAATAATTGACACCGTTTTCATACAAATCTTGTTATATATCTAGCCGATAAACAATAGCCGGTGTTTGACAGAATGATTGTTAAACTATACCTCTTTCAAGGAGACTTATTTCAATCCTTTCTTTTGATATTAGATATTTTTTTAAAAATTTTTTGTTTAATGCTTCAAAAAACAAGCGCTTTTCTTTTTGGAGTTTTGTAATTTGTTTTGGAATTTTTTTTCAAAAAAATGTTTATATAATCTTTTTATTTATACTTAATATACATCAAATTTTGGAAATATTTTTGTTATATAAAGTATAGATGAAAATATGACATTAACATAAGCCACACAATTCTAAGAAGAAAAAAAGTTTTAAATAAAATAATTTGTTTTTTTTTTTATACAAATAATTTCAATTTTGAAATTACTTTTAATTAAAGTACTAATTAAAATACAAATAAAACGATATAATGTCAATAATTTTTTTAAGGATTTGTTCTAATAACTGTTAAAAAAAAATACAAAATAAACAAAAAATCCCTTTAACTACTGCAATATATAAATATATTTAAACTTCTACTTAATGAAAACTTCAATAAACAGACACTGCTATACAAACTAATAAGGAGGTGTTTTGTTTTCTAAAAGGGGGGGGGGGCAAGAAAAAAGTTGCAGTAGTTTTATATGTTGTACACGAACATTTTGTTAATTTAGTTATAGCCTTTAAAATTGACTTGTATATTTTGTTTTGTTTTTTTTTAGCCACATTAGGGTATTTTTTGTTTTTTTTTAAAGTTCTATACTTTATTATAAAAAAATTTACAATTTTTTTTCTATACAAAAAAAAAATAGGAAAACATTTTGCCAAAATTAAAAAATAATAATAATAATGAAAAACTAATAATAAATTAAAATGTGTGTGTGTGTATGTATGTAAAGAAGTTTTTGAAATTATGTTTTTATCATAAGAAATTTAAAATTCTTTAAATGAAACTATAATAGGAAAAAACAAAAACATTGTCAATAAATTTACCTTAATAAACACAGTTGTTTCTAATTATTTTATATGTTATGTATATAATTTTCTTTTTTTTTTTTTTTGTATTTTTTGTTTTTTGATTTTTTGTTTTCTTGTTAAACTTACAACACCTTACGCTTAAACCCAGTTTAAACCTAACAACAATTATTTATATATATATAATATTATATAGTCTTACGTCTTCTGATCGTTGAACACGACTTTTATTTTTGTTTGTTTGTTTTTTTGCTTTGTTTAATTTTTTTAAAATGAATGAAACTCACTACTATTCTCGTTTTATGCTTCATTTTGCGCCCGCTGTCGCTGTAGCAGCCATGGACGTCGCTGACGATGACGCCACAACTGCTGAGGCTGTTACCGCTGAAATTGATTGTACAGCACTGCTGTCGTGTGTTTTCTGTTGTTGGCTGTGTGCGTTGGTTATCGTTGAGTCAGACGCACTATTGTTGCCAGCTAGTTGCTGTTGTGGTGGCTGTTGTTGTTGATTGGCAGGTGTAGTGGCAGCTGTTGGTGTCCCCGCGCCCGCTCCCGTGGCCGCTTGTGAATAGTCTAATTTGTAAATGGCGCTACGTGTTACATCCTCCATAGAGGCCTCCTGACATTCACGGCCACTGTGAGTTTGCGAGCCACAATTGTAGCAGGACAGCGGTTTGTTAGCCAAACCCACCGTCGTTAGCGATGTGTAGGGAGAAGCAATGACTGTCGCTGCCGGTGTGCTTTGCTGCAGTTGCTGTGGTGGCGGTGGTACTTGTTGGGGTGTTGGCGGTTGACTTACCGCCTGTGTACTAACAACAGCTGCTCCACTGTTGGTGGTTCTCAGCGCTACGGGGGGAGCTCCGGGCGGTGCTGCACCCGATAGAAATGTTATGCCGCCGGCCGGATGATAAGCTGGATACAAGAGCTCACCACCATTGGGCGGCAACTGAAAACCCGGCAGGCGGAAAGTGTTGTGTGGTGGTGGAGCCATTCCGGGATTATGTGTCATTAGGGGTGGTCTGGCTGAGGTGGCGGCTAAATGTTGAGCAGCAGCAGCCGCTGCGGCGGCATGATAAGGATTGGCATTGTATTGTTGCTGGTGAGGTTGTAGTATCACCGAGTTTGTTGAAATGACATTTCCCAATGTAGCACCGCCAGCACTGGGGGAACTTATGAGTACGGTATTGTTGCCCACCATGTTATTATTGCTCGAGACCACATTGGCTGGACTGCCAGCTGCGTTATTGTTGGTCAAAGAGGTTTGCATGACATTTGTGGAGCCACCGCCGCCCATTAACATTTCATTAGCATAAATGGCTTGTTGATTTGATGGCTGCTGTTGCTGTTGTTGCTGCTGCTGGGGCTGAGCATAAATAAGCGTGCTAGTGGTCATTACATTGTTACCACCGCCTCCTCCGGCCGCATTTGAAGACAACAATTTATCGGAACGGCCATTCAAACGGGTTAGACCCAATTGCTTGTTATAGCTCAGTTGGGAAGGCTGGTGATGTTTTTGTGTTGGCTGCTGTTGCTGTTGTGTTTGTTGGATATCACCACTGCTGGCCGACATTCTCATAGCGGAATTTGTCATATTATTCATCATTAGAGTGGGAGTTTCGGGTGGTGATATTTCCCCAGAAGAGCCAATCGATGAACCTGAATCACTGCCAGTACTTTTATTAGAATTCATGCTCATCATAGTACCTCCACTACCATCCATACTATGGTGTCCAGATGAAGACATATCGGATGATGACATTGACATATTTTGCATGGCATATGAGAGGCCGGTGTTAACGGCAAATGAACCTTGATAATGTTGTTGATTAACTGGCGACTGCTGTTGTTGTTGCTGCTGCTGCTGTTGATGTGGTGGTATATAGGTACCGGACTTTATCCGTGGATGATTACCAGATCTTGTATAGCCATTGCGTATTAAATTTTGTAATTGATTTCCACTGCCATCGTTATTCATAACCACCTTTAAGAAAATCCCATAGAAAAATAAAAAAACAAACTCATTTAAAGCATTTTTAAACTTACCTCTTGTATTTGTTTCATATTCTGTGGCATTATCAACTCATTGGCCATCATGGGTGGTGGTGGCGTTGTTTCAGCCGATGGACGTCTTATATTCTTTAACGATGTCTGTCCAATTCTTTGCATATTACGAACTTGTGTATTATTCTGTTGCTGCTGCTGTGTTGTCTGCATTCCACTGTCACATGATGATGTACGATTTGGACTTGTTGCCCTACTACTAGCCGGTGACGATTGTTGACTTAACATCGGCGATGAGGCCTGTGGTGGATGATCCATCATCTGTTGTTGATTGCCTGCTGTTTGTGGTGGTGGCTGATGATATTGACGCATTGCCCACGAGGCAGCATTGGGATGTGTTAGTATGGCGGCGGCGGCATTGCTGGTATCTGGAATGGTGATGTTTGAGGAAATCATATGTGGTATTCCATCGACAGTTGTTATTTGATGTTGTAAGGATTGCCCATCAGCAGTAGGTATTAACTGTAAATAAAAAGAGAAAATAAAGTAATAAAGTAAAAACTTTTGTGTTTTTGCTTAAATTTAAAAAATTTACAAATTTAGAGGAAACATTTTCTTTGAAAAACATTTTTTTATATTTTTACACATCAAAATTTTTTGATATCTTTTGTATACCAAAAAATCAATGCATTTCCAGTTAAACAATCATATTAGCAAACAGTATGCAGTGCAGCAAGGGATGAAACCAATTCGTCGGTTGCCTATATTAAGTTGTATTAAAAGCTTATTTTGTTTGTTTTTCAAGTCGGTTTACATATTTTTAATATGCATGACGAAACCTAACCTTGCATTTATCCTTGAATAATTGTTATTTATAGATCGATCGTATGAATAAACAAGTAAGAGTGCTATATTCTTATATACTCTTCACCTAGTTGTGTTACAAAAAAACAGTCAATACCAAAAAGGTTTCTTTTACATAATTTACTTCGCGCTCAACATACTTAATTTCATGTTTCTAGATTCAATATTATGGAAAATTCAAAAGAGTACCTTTTGAAAAACGAAAATGTACCAAATAGTTCCCTTTTATGGGTTCTCACCTAATTCAGACTCTATATACTTAATTTCATATTTCTAGGTACAATATTATAGAAAATTCAAAAAGTACCTTTTAAAAAACAAAAAAAGTACCAAAAAGTTCACTTTTTGCGGTTCTCACCTAATGCCGACTTTACATACTCAATTTCATGTTTCTTGGTTCAATATTATAGAAAATTCAAAAAGTACCTTTTATAGAACGAAAAAGTACCTAAACTCCCCTTTGATGTGTTCTCGTCTTATCCGGACTCAACATACTTAATTTCATGTTTCAAAGTTCATTATTATAGAAAACTCAAAAAGTACCTTTTGAAAAACGAAAAAGTACCAAGAAGTTCCCTTTTATGTGTTCTCACCTAATTCAGACTTTTTATACTTAATTTCATATTTCTAGGTACAATAGTATAGAAAATTCAAAAAGTACATTTTTAAAAACAAAAAAAGTACTTTTTGCGGTTTTCACATAATTTCGACTCTACATACATAATTTCATGTTTCTTGGTTCAATATTATAGAAAATTCAAAAAGGACCTTTTCAAAACGAAAAAAGTACCAAAAAGTTCCCATTTATGGCTTCTTACTTAAGCCAGGCTCCACATACTTCATTTCATGTTTCTAGCCAATAACAACACACTACTGCTGCTCTCGCTCTGCTGCTCTCGCTCTGCCTTGTTTTATAAACAAGAGTACAATAACAAAAATTTACCGTATGATTATTTATTTTGTTTTTGTTTTTGCAATTTCTGTTTGAGCATGAAAAAAAACTCTATTTTTGATGAAATTTTCAGAGGTTGTCTGAGATTTTTGCTTATATCTTCGTTATTTATGGACAGATTTTGCTGATTTTAAATGGCGATCTTTCCGAAAGCATGTCTAACAGAATTATTGAAGATTTGAATCTCGCATATATCTTGGGTCCTTCCGACTTATAGGATCGGAAAATTATATTATAGAAATTACAAAGGAAATGACAAACTTATATATACCCTTCTCACGTCCCCCCAGGGACATGTTACATTGGCGAGACCTCCGCCTTGGTGTTATTGCAATCCCGGGGTATAAAGAGGTGGTCAATACCACCAGTCTGGCCGGGACTGATAAATTGGTTACAGTCTACTGTTTGGCTTAGTCCTTGAATAGATTGCCAGAGGTCAGACCAGAGCACCGCATAATCTGGTACTACGGGTGGCCAGTTGCCCGCAAGACTATGTCTTGGCTGATCAACTAGTTGAGGTTCCTTCGGGATCTACGTAGTGGCTGTGGTTTAAACCCAAATTCGCGGGAAGAGTAAGTGGCGGTTAAAAGACTGATACATGATAATGTAAGTTCGGTGCTGTTGCCGAAAACAACAGATACCCCACAGAGGATTGACTGTGTGACTAAGCGTTGGAAATGAGTTGGTATTAATTGTATATTGTACGGAATGAATGTGAGATGGCGGACCTTACCCCACCTGTCTACCTAATGAATGTGTCGTATGAATGAGATGTGTGCTGGGTTGAATGATGATAGATGAAAGGTATCATATACATATGATACCATTGAATTTTCCTTCCTTGTCCAGATATGTTCAGAGTATATTCTGTTCATATCAGAATTACCACAGTGTATCCCTGTGAATAAGAACAATGTCTTCGTCTTATTGATGGATCCTAAGGAGTGAGATCGAAAAATTCTTAACACACGTTTTTAATTACATTTTTCAACCAAAGTATTATTTGATTTTTTTTTTTTTTTTTTTTTTGATCAAGTTACCTTTGAAAAACATGTCAGTTATTATGTGTAATGTCAATTATATTAATTTTTTTGTTAATCTGATTAAAATGAGTGACCAGAAAAAAGTGCGTACTGAAATTATTAAATATTTTCAACTAAACCCAACTTGATCTTACAAAAAGTTGGCCAAGCATACAAAGGTCTGCAGTCAAACTGTTTCCAATGTTATTAAACAGTACCGGGAGAACTTGTCAGTTGATAGAAAACCTGGTTCAGGTAGAAGGAATGGTCCACATGATGTTTCTAAAGCCAAAAAATAGAACGCATTTTCAAAAGAGCTCCCAACACATCCGGTAGGAAAGCAGCTCGGTTAGCTCAGTGCTCGGACTATTTGGTACGAAAAGTTAAAGCTAATGCAGGTTTAAAAACATACAAGGCTCAAAAAGTTCCTGACAGGAACGCTACTAAAAATTTAGAGGCCAAAAACAGAGCACGGAAATTGAAGTCAAGTTTTATAAAAAAAATATTCTTGCTGCATAATGGATGACGAAACGTATGTTCTGGCAGATTTTTCCCAACTTCCAGGTCAAAAGTTTTATGTTGCTGATGCACGAGGGAATGTTGAAGAAAAGTTTAGGACCCAAAAGCAGACAAAATTTCCCAGAAAGTTCTTGGTATGGCAAGCAATATGCAGTTGCGGCAAAAGAAGCCAATCATTTGTTACAACGGGCTCTATAAATACCGAAATTTACATCAAGGAATGTTTACAAAAAAGGCTGCTTCCATTCATAAGACTTCATAATGTGTCCACTTATTTTTGGCCTGACTTGGCATCCTGTCACTATGGTAAACAAGCCCTTGAGTGGTACAAGAACAATAATGTGGTATTTGTACCAAGAGAGGCAAATCCTCCAAACTGCCCGGAGCTAAGGCCAGTGGAGAGATATTGGGCTCTTGTTAAAAGAGAATTGAAGAGTACAAAAAAGGTGTCCAAAAGTGTGGTAGATTTTAAACGGAGATGGACTACATGTTCGAGCAAAGTGACAGAAAGCACTATAAAAACGTTAATGGAAGGGTTTCCGAAAAGGGATCAAAATTCCATCACTAATGATTAAAACTATAAATTTTTTTTTTGTAAATTGTAATAATAATTTGAATCAAATAAAAAAATAAAGCAGTAAGTTTAGTGGTTTCTTTTTTTATAAACATATATGTATGTTAAGAATTTTTCGATCTCACTCCTTACTTCGGTCCACCGGTTACGTCTCTAGGTGTTGTTGCCGAATCAACAGAGGCCAGTTGTATGGTTTTTGTTGTCAAACTGTAAAAACTGTGAGGTGCCCACTTCATGACCAAACAATACCAAATATTCATGGAAAATTTCAGCCAATACTAAATACCTAATACGAAATTACATAAAGGTCAATTCTGTACAATTAATTCCATTGGAGCATGTTACCTGTCCTATACCTAAACCATACAAAAGGGAAAAAACTCCTTTAAAAGTAAATATTTGGGGATGAGGACTGAAAAAATCTGGCAATACTGGCTAGAAGTTTAGCGAACTCACAACTCTGCTCAAGTTGCCCAGCAGCAGTTCGACAAAGTGTCAATGCATCCAAAAAAAAAGACAATGATTTCAATTTTTTATATTTTTACAATGGGCCTTATAGTCACCAAGTGGATACGTACCCTTCTAAACCTAAACTTAACCATTTGGTTGACTCTATTTTATCTTTAGTTACGGATGTAGTCTTTGCAAACGAGGGTGAAGACAATCATCAATTTAGTGTCCGCTTGTAAGCTTGATGTGTAATATCTTATATTAAAAATGTAGTTTGTGTAATGTAAGAAGTGCTGTACCTTTTTCGTATCTCAAAAAAAATTGTATTCAAAAATGTAAAGTTCGATAGTCAGTTCTGTTGTTGTAACTATTAGACTATAGTTTTTTCTTGGGGTCAAAAACTTTCGGTTAATATAGCTGTCGCTGAGTTGACAATCTATGACTCTGTAGGACTCATATCCAATTGTAGTGGGAACGATCCTGTTCCGCTAGTCTGTGGTAAACGTTTATGAACGGCCACAAGTGTATTGGATTATTATGTTATTTTATTTAAATTTCGTCCCAACTTGAAATAGAAAGCATTAAACTTAGCGCCAATGCCTTGATCTTTTTATTTATAATTTGTTAAACTAATTAGAAAGAAAATGTGTATTTACGTTCCAAAATATTTAAAATTTACAAAATTAAATGCCTTCCAATATAAAAGGAAGTTGCACGTTTCCAGACTAAAAGAACAATTTTTATTTGTGTTTAGTTCTGATTACACAGTGAGATAAAATAAACGAAAATTTCAATACCTGAGAAATACCTAAATGTTTGTTCCAAGTAAAACAGGAATCTGTTCTTGAAATTTTCACGTCTAAGTCTGTCAGTATTGGTCTTTCATGCTCAACAATTCTGGTGGAGTTCAGTTAGCGTAACTTCACCTGTCCAATTCCCCATTATCCTCGTTGACCGTGACATCCGGATTGTCTTTCCCCAAAAAGTCGATCAGCTATCCAGGCCCTCGGCACTGCTACCATTCACATTGACCTTAAAAGTGCATATATAGCGCTATGTCTAACTATAAAGCCTTTACTGTTCAAAGAGCCAAATCGAATAACAAGCGTATCATCTATGTCATGATAGAATGAAGAAGGATTTTCAGACACATATCACACTTACTATCTTGACAAGATGAGTTATACACTTCTTTGAAACCATGAGAAAGTAAGCTAACTAACAAATGAAAATTTAGAGTAATTTTTGGAACTTTAAACAACATGTTATGATCCAAACTTTCTAAAGACATACGAACCTACATTTTTTTTGGAAATTTAAAATACTCAAAACTTGGTCTATTTGAAAACTTTAATCTTTTTTATTAAGAATTTTGTAATTTTTACACGATTTCTATAAAAAGGTGCCAAAAAATTCAAAAAAAGAATTCAAATTGATGACAGTGATATATGAAAGAAAGATATATTTTTAACATAAAATGTTTTGCTATAAAGCGTATTATGGACCCATCCTTACAACATTTTCGTCACTATACTTGTATTTTAGTCTGTTTTATGTCGAAACTTCGTTTTCGAAAGTTTACTTTATATGTGGGGTAGCGTCAATTTTGAATCCATCCTTATTTAATTTAATACAGATATTTGTGTTCTTATACATTTGTTTATGTCGAATTTTATCACAATGCTGTTATTATTAAGCCTGTTTTAAGATTTCTCTTAAGAGGTATTTATATGGGGTATAGGTAAGGTTTTAGGTTAGGTTAAGAAGGGTTATACACCGTAGAAAAACGATGTATGTCCACTCGGAGACCATAAGGTCCATTGTGATTCCCTTCAATAAAGTTGAGATTCAGAAAACAGAGAAACCAAAATACTACCACAACACAAGAATGAAAACTACGCATAATTATGTACGATATATAATTACTTTAAAATAATAAAGGAAGTTCATATTCCCCTACAAAACCCAGTCAAAGAAACTACTAATTCCCTTGACCAAATCTAGTAGACTGCGAGGGTTAAGTCCCACAATTTCCCACAGTTCGCCATGGAACCTTTTCCCTAGCCATTTCAGCCTGAGGTTCTGTATCCTAGGACATAGGCAAATGATATGCTCGATCAACTCTACTTCCTCCTCATCTTCGCACAAACTGCAATAGTCCGGTACACTACTGTCCCATTTACTGACAAAGGTTCCAACTGAGTAGTGTCCAGTTAGAATCCATATCAGTGCCCTTAGACTGCGTCTGTCCAGTCCTACAAGTTTTTTGATAGCACCAATATGAAGTTTTGGCCACAGGGCCTTTGATATTTTGCAATCCAATGTACTATTCCAGGACTGGTTAATGATGTCGCGAATTTTTTTCGAATATCAAACATATAATAGTGACAAATGGGTATTTTTACCATCCTTTCCCTGTCATCTATATCAAGGTTCGAACCTAATCTAGTTAGTTCGTACGAAACCTCATTACCATGCACATTACAGTGTCCTGGCACCCAACACAATATAATGACAAACATTTTAATAATCTCCAACTAGGTGCGAGTGTACCGTGTGACAATCAAATGCTCTAAGAGCAACTTGACTATCAACATAAATTGTCACAACCAAGCCCGGATCGATATGTTTTCTTATTAGTTCCGTCGCTTCCCAGATCGCTAGGATCTCTGCCTGGAAGACACTACATTCGTCAGAGAGTATGTATAACCGTTTTGTGTTGATATCAGCGATATAGACACCGGCATCCATCTTTGACCCGTCAGTGAAAACTACACACCCACCAAACAGTCTATCGGATACAAGCCAATCTCTGCTTTCATTGACAAAAGTTAATAATATTTAAGAATAAGTTCTTAAATTGTATGAATTTTTATTGGGTTTTTCATGGTTTCTTCTTTCTAAATCCGAGAATCTTAAGAGAGGTTTAGATTCATCTAAGTTAAAGGCATATAAGATCTTTAAGGTACGAAAAATCCGGTATTTACCCGTATCTCTATATATTGAAAGTGTTTGTCAAATTTTAAAATCAGGTTCTTGTTGTACTTTTCAGAAAAATAGTATTACTTCCCAGGTATTTATCTTTGTCTCATAGTTTATTTGTTAAAAAAATAAAAATTCTTGTGACAATCAAAAGATAGTTTTCTTTATTATGACTAGCCGCAATATATATTTTAAGATCTCATAAAACGTCATCCCATTAAGTTGTCGGACAATTTTCCATGCGAAATACTTTTCAATATTGTCTTTAAAGAAATAATAACAATATAAAGAGAGTTCAAAAACGAAAGAGAATGATAGCAATCAAATGATAACAAATTACTCTTAAACATTGTTTAGGAATACATATAACAATTATGAAACTATACAATAAGATCTGGAGATCGAAACAGGTGTTTTTCTTGAAAATAAAAATAAACGAAAATATGTATAAACATATACATATATACATCAAATGTAGAGCAAAACAAGATTTTGATACCCATAAAAATATTGTTTTATTCCCAAAAATTTTGGATCTAATAATAGCAGGTCCGTTTTTTATTTTACTAATATAGATAAGAAAGTTTTTTAAATGATCTTCCTTTTGATTGGTAGAAGAAATGTTAACATTACAAAAAGGAACTCCTCATAAGGTTCAGCTAATGAACGGTCATTATGACTTTTAAAAAAATATTAAAATAACGATTTTTTTTTATATTACCTTTGCCAAATGACTCTGTGGATAGTTTAAGGGTATGGTACCCTGTGGAAACATTTGCATTGATGTTGGAGCCAACAATTGATGATGTTGGCCACTGGGATGCATGGCAGCATGCAGAGCATGTTGTTGGATAAAATCCTGTTGGGACGGTGGTGCAACATGTTGTTGCATCTGTTGTTGAGTCATATGCAGCGTCTGTTCCAAATGACCACTCTGATGTGTCGAAGTATGTGAATGTGGCGGCGGTGAGGCCGTTGTCGAAGGACTATCTGCCACCAGTTTATTCTCTTTAATTTTTTCGAAAATTTTCATAAACTTTAAATGTTGCTCAAATTCGAAAACCGGATGATTGGCAGCCATAGTATAAACAAGCAGCAGTTCCTTTAAAGTGTCAATGTCAGTCATGGTGGAGAAATCAAGTTCACCCCATGATTCAAGCGTACGGAATATTTCCGTAACATTGGTACGATTACAAGCTCGTATTAAAGCCAAATACAAGGCCATTTTTCGCCGCACCTTAATATCTGTTGGTTCACCTTTCTGGCACGCAATCATGTCAGTAGCCAGATCTTGCGGATTGTTAGCTCTCAGTTCCATGCCACGCAATTCCTGTGAGTCGCGACGTCCCAACTCTTCCAGACACGTGCCCAGGAAGCGCAACTCAAAGGGTAGACACATATTTAGTAGAGTACACATGGTGTCGATTCTCTTATAGCTCTCTAGGGCTTTAAACCACATTATCACATCGCTTTTGCTAATCATTGCTATAGTTGGACACAACACTGCAACCGGGTGTTAAGGTTTTGCAAAAAAAACAAAAAAAAAGCAAATTACAACAATAAAAGAATTCAACGACAAATGGTAACTTTTTTTGCACGAATGAAACGACGAATACAATTGTTTAATAAATGTTTAGTAGTGGCGTTGGTTTTTATTATATTCCTGGGCTTGGATTTGGTTTGTTTTGACCAATGCCGCATCACTGTGACGCACTATTACGCCTTATGTTGCAAATGACCGTTGGCGTCAAAGTGACAACGGCGGAGGCGTTACGTGTACTTCTTACTTCTTTCTGTTACTTTCAATTCAGCCCCGTTTGTTTTTTGGTATTTTTTTTTCTTCTTTTTCACATTAAAAACCAACCTAAAAAGTTGGTTTGATATTTAAAATTTTTCATATAAATTATTTTTTATATTCTCAAATCTTGTAAACAGTCACTATATAAACAGGTTGATAACCACATTGGCCTTTTTTTTTGTATTTTTCTTTCGATACCGTATCGTGTAATATAGAGGTTTTCACACAAAAAAAATAAAAAATAAAATAATCACAAAAAGTCGTACGAAGAGCAATAAGAGAAAAAGGAAAAAATTGCTACTCGCCACTCGTGTTTACTCGTTGTTATGTATAGTTCTGCTCTGCTCAGCTGCTGTCTATGCTGCGACAGCGGTCTATGTTTTTTGTTGTATTTGCCTTTGTGCTGTCACTGACTTCTTTTTTATGGTTGATCCAAAACTTGTGTGTTCGTTTATACTTCTTTTTCTACTTTTTTTCTTTTTGCAATTTTTTTCTCGTTGAATTTTTTCCTATGCTGTGTGTGTGGTATGCGGTTTTAATTTCTTGTTTATTACAGTTTTAGATTTGCAGAAAACTTTGTCTAATCAATTTTCATTAACTTTTTAATGCGTTCTATTTGTTCAAATAATTTTTTTTTGAAGCTGCACTTTTTTTCTCTATTAAATTAATTTGTTCCGTCGTGAAAATCGTAAAAATTTATTTCACTCGACATTCGCCAGTTAGATGATGATGTTGCCACTGTTTTTTCTATTTACCATGGTGATGTTCCCACTGTTTCAGTTTCTTTTAAACAAGTGGCTCACCAAGCGGCATGATAAGCCATCATCATTTTTTATATGAAGTGCTTTATCAGTATGAATACGGGTTCTTCAAACCAATTCAAACTTATATGAAGAATTACGCATGTTTATGTGTCCTTCAAACCACTCTTCAGATAAACAGCCAGATGTTAGTAAGGTGAATTTATGGAGGTTAATGCATGGACAATCTCGTCAATTTTTTTGTATAGAGCTTTGACGATATGTCACATTTTTTACATGTGTGATTTGACATATCGCCGTTCAATGAATGGTAACTGATAACACCTAGTAGATGTCAATTGTAAGATGTTGCCACAAACAAGCAACATTGCACATTTTTCCACAGATTGATTATAAACAGGGTTGTATTAAAATACAACCTTTTCAATAATCGAACAAGAACTTTTTTATTAAAAGGGTCGATAACTCGACTTTCTTTTATGAAAAATGTGGAAAAGTCGAATAATATACAAATCAAGTTAAAAAGATTTGTTTTATTTTTCGTCGGGTTGTTTTCTTTGTGTGCATGATTGTTTGATTTTTCGAATGTCGATTTGAAGAACCATACTGTTTTGTTCCAAAAAATGTCGATAACCCGACAATCGCCCATGAAAAGTCGACTTTGTAAATAAAAGTAAAAAGAAATTGAAAAGTCGATAAGTCGAAAATTTTGATCTTTCCAACAGTTTCAATTTAATAATTTGATTATTTATGTGATGTTTCAAAATAACGATCGAGTAGTTTGAACACAAAATTTATTTGTATTGCGTTATTGCAACAAAATACAAAAATGTCGATTTTAATTTTATTTTTTATAAAATATCCATATATTACAAGTTGTTCCCTTTTTATACAACCCTGTATAAATTACTTTCCATCACTAACCACAAACTTTAGCTATCGTTTCTTTTACATCTTTAGAAAAAAATTATTTTTTTCAATCCCACTTCGTGCAATAATCAATTGTGTTCAAAAAGTGCAAGTGATTACATCGTTTTTTGTCAAAACAGCCAAATATAAAATAAAACAAGTTAAAATGACCGCTGAAGTGGTAATTGTGGATATTTCTGGTGATGGTGGTGTGAAAAAAGAAATTCTTAAAGAAGGTACCGGTACAGAGACCCCAGGAAATGGTTGTAAAGTGTCACTCCATTACACCGGCAAATTGACCGATGGTACAATATTTGATTCTAGCGTTGATCGTGGACAACCATTTGAATTTAATTTGGGCAAAGGTAGGTTTTAAAATTAATAATAATATATTTTTCGTTACTAAAAATATCAATAATTTTACAGGTAGTGTTATTAAGGCCTTTGATTTAGGGGTGGCTACTATGAAATTAGGTGAAAAATGTAACTTAATTTGTGCTCCTAATTATGCTTATGGCGAAGCGGGAAGTCCACCCAGTATACCACCAAATTCCACATTAATATTTGAGGTAATTAATAAAGATAATATAAGTTGTCTTAGTTTATAATTTCCTTTTTTCCAAAAAAAGCTTGAAATGTTGGGTTGGATGGGCGAAGATATAAGTCCTAACAGTGATGGCAGCATTGAACGTTTTATTGTGGAAAGCAGTGAGAAAAAACGTACACCAAATGAAGGTGCATTTGTTAAAGGTAAGAGTATTTTTCATTCATTAAATATTTTTTTAAAGTTTTCTAAAAATTGTAGCATTCCTTTTGGTTTTGTGTTATCATGCGGTTTTTTCTGTATTTTTAATTAATTTTTTGTGGTATTTTTTGTCGGTAAGAGAGTTCTAGAAACTTTTTTTGGTTAGTGATGATAAATATGTGTTTATGTTATAAGTGTTATCGATGACATGGAATAGTTCTCGTATAAACAAATTTTACATTTGTACATATTTTGGCAGTATAATTTTTAATTTTTTTTTTTAATTTTTATAAAAAATATCAAAGAAAGAATTAGAAAGTTGTAATTATTTTGTTAGTCGGTCCTTTTTTTAATGATTATATGTTAGATGTTACACAAAATAAGAAGAACTTGTTATACATTAGGGCATATTCCTATAAACGCACATCACTTTTGTTCGACAAATTAGAGAAAGTGAAACAAATATTTAGGGGGTACTAATTGGTTTATTAAACTAAAAAAACTTCATTTAAAATAATATAAATATTAAACTTAATTTAATTTTTATATCCTTCACCTTCGTGAGAAAATAATTTCTATAATATAATTTTCCGACCCTATAAAGTATATATATTCTGGATCCTTATAGATAGCGGAGTCGATTTAGCCATGTCCGTCTGTCTGTCTGTGTGTATGTTGAAATCAGTTTTCAGAAGACCCCAGATATCTGCTAGACCCGAATTTTCAATAATTCTATTGGAAATACTATCGAATAGAACGCTATTTAAAATCAGTCCAATCGGTCTAAAAAATAACGAAGATATGAGTAAAAATCCGAGACCACCTCTGAAAATTTCATGAAAAATTTACATTTTTCGTGCATGCTTGTACAAAACAATAAACAAACAAAAACAAAACTCAGTATCAAACGGTAAATTTTTTGTTATTGTGGTTTCTTGTTTATAAACACAAATCAAAGAATGAATATGACGTTACGTTACGTTGTTATTGGCTAGAAACATGAAATTAAGTACGTAGAGCCCGGATTAGACGAGAACACATTAAAGGGGACTTTTGGGTACTTTTTCGTTCTACATAAGGTACTTTTTTGAATTTTCTATAGTATTGAACCTAGAAACATGAAATTTAGAATGTAGGATCTTGACTAGGTAAGAACATATAAAAAGGGTCTTTTTGGTACTTTTTCGTTCTACAAAAGGTAATTTTTTGAATTTTCTATAAAATTGAACCTAGAAATATGAAATTAAGAATGTTGGACCTTGACTAGGTAAGAACCTATAAAAAGGGACTTTTTGGTACTTTTTCGTTCTACAAAAGGTACTTTTTTGAATTTTCTATAATATGGAATCTAGAAACATGAAAATTCGAATGTAGGACCTTGACTAGGTAAGAACCTATAAAAGGGACTTTTTGGTACTTTTTCGTTCTACAAAAGGTACTTTTTGAAATTTCTACAATATTGAACCGAGAAACATGAAATTAAGTATGTAGAGCCCGGATTAGCCCAGAACACATAAAAGGGGACATATGGTACTTTTTCGTTCTTCAAGAGGTACTTTTTGAAATTTCTATAATATTGAACCTAGAAGCATGAAATTTAGCATGTTGAGCCTTGACTAGGCAAGAACTTGCAAAAAGAGACTTTTTGGTACTTTTTCGTTCCACAAAAGGTACTTTTTGAATTTTCTACAATATTGAACCTAGAAACATGATATTAAGTATGTAGAGCCCGGATTAGTCCGGAATACATAAAAGGAGACTTTTTGGTACATTTTCGTTCTACAAAAGGTACTTTTTGAATTTTCTATAATATTGAACCTAGAAACATTATGTAGAGCCTGTATTTAGTGGGAACCCATAAAAGCGAAGTTTTTGGTACTTTTACGTTCTTCAAAAGGTACTTTTTAAAATTTCTATAATATTGAACCTAGAAATATGAAGTTAAGCATGTAGAGACCGGATAAATTTAGATCGTATAAAATGGGCTATAATTGGTATTATTTTATTTTTTGTAATAATATTCGTAATGACTGTTTTTTTTTTGACAGATCATGGTGAAGGGTATATAAGATTCGGCACAGCCGAATATAGCACTCTTAAACGATAAATGTTATAATTTCTTTGTCTTTTTCGTATAGCACACATTACTGGCAAATATGAAGAGAGAGTGTTCGAAGACCGCGATGTCGAATTTGATTTGGGCGAAGGTAGTGACATTGGTCTCATAGAGGGTGTTGAAAAAGCCATAGAAAAAATGGTTGTTGGTGAAGTTTCTAGGTAAGATGAAGGAAAATTTTCTTTTGAATAAGAATTTAAAAAAAAAAATTTCAATTTATTAAAAATAGATTTAAAATTAAATCAAAATATGCCTTTGGTACAAAGGGTAATGAACAATTTAATATACCACCAAATGCCAATGTAGAATATACAATTAAATTAAATGATTGTGAAAGAGTGGTAGACGATTGGAAATATACAAAAGAAGAACGATTTGAACATGCCAAGATTTATAAAGAAAAAGGAACCAAATATTTCAAAAAGGAAAACTATCCATTGGCCATTAAAATGTACAAAAAATCTGTTAATATTTTAAATGATGAAAACAGTAAGTTTGGCAAATTAAATAAGATTTTTTTTAAACGTAATAAATAATGTTAAATTAATTTATTATATAGATGATGAGGAAAGTAACAAATTAAGAGTGGCGGCTTATAGTAATCAGGCTTTGTGCTATCAAAAGACTAATGAACAATTCGAAGGCAAACATGCGGTAAGTGATAATTATTTTCCAAAAAAAAAAAAACTTGAGTAAATTATGCAATTAATTACTTAACTAGTGTGACGAAGCTTTAAAATTGGAACCAAACAATATCAAGGCTCTCTATCGTCGCGGTCAATGTAATTTGGCAACAAATGAATACAAAGAGGCTTTGGTAGACTTCCAAAAGGTCTTGGAATTGGAACCCACAAATAAGGCTGCTCAAAATCAAATACAAATATGCAAGCATAAGATTAAAGAAGCTAATGACAAGGAAAAGAAAATATATGCCAATATGTTTACCAAATTGGCAGCTGCCGATAAAGAGGTATAAACCGTAGATTTCATTTAACATTTACAAAGTTTTATATGTATTTGTTTTAGTTGCAAAAATCATTAGTTTAAATTATTTAATTTGGGTTTTACTTAATAAATTGAAAAAAAATTTAAAAGAAACTATGCTGTTGATTGTTATTTTCGTTTTTCTGCTCTTTACAAATATTAGCAGGACATACCCGCCGAAACTGATGTTCTTTCTAAATGTGGCGAATGGACGGATGAGGATACAAAACGCGAAGTTGATCGTGCATTTGAACGTGATAACAATATTGTTATGATTTAAATATTTATTTTTGTATACAAATTTTATTTTCAAGTGTAATACCCTTATAATAACCTACATTATTGGGATTCCATTTAAGAACTTCTTAATGGTATAAGTTAGTTTTTAAAACATCAATATTTAATTATTATTTTTTATTTCGAAATGAATTATTGCAATGTAGTATAAAAAAAATAAAACTAATATTAAATAATTAAAAAAAATACTCTTGATTTTATATTTATTTAGTTAATTTTTAACGCTTCAAATTCTGTTAAAGTTTCATTTTCTTTGATTTTTAACAATTTGAATTGTGGTATAATTTCTTGATGCCTCAACCACAATGGACTGGTTAACATTTGTGATTTTATATATTCGGAGGCCTTAAAGCACTGGGTACTGCAGAATTTTTTACGATCTGTTATATCATAGACCTTATTGTTTGTTGTGGAAATTTGATATTGTTTAGTGGGGACACTGAAAAAAAAGAAGATATATATATATTAGAATTTCAAAAGAATTTTTAGTATTTTTTTTCATTTTATAGAAAATTTTTAATATTTTTAAAATGTTTTACAGTATTTTTATACCCTTCACTTTCGTGAGAGGAGTATATATAAGTTTGTCATTCCGTTTGTAATTTCTATAATATAATTTCCCAACCCCATAAAGTACCTATATATATTCTGGATCCTTATAGGTAGGGCAGTTGATTAAGGCTTGTACGTCTGTCCGTCTATGTGTTTGTTGAAATCAGTTTTTTAGAGGAACCCAGATATCGGCGATATCCGAATCTTCAATAATTTTGTTAGATATGCTTTCGAGAAGAACGCTATTTAAAATCAGCAAAATCGGTCCATAAATATCGGAGATATAAGCAAAAAACCGAGACAACCTCTGAAAATTTCATCAAAAAATGAGATTTTTTATTCATGCTCAAACAGAAATTGCAAAAAACAAAAACAAAATACACAATCATACGGTAAATTTTTTTATTGTACTCTTGTTTATAAAAACAAGGCAGAGCGAGAGCAGCAAAGTAAGAGTAGCAGAGCGAAAGCAGCACTAGTGTGTTGTTATTGGCTAGAAACATGGAATTATGTATGTGGAGCCTGGCTTAAGTAAGAACCATAGAAGAAAACATTTTGGTACATTTTCGTTTTTTAAATGGTACTTTTTGAATTTCATATAATATTGAACCTAGAAATATGAAATTAAGTATGTAGAGTGTAAATTAGGTGAGAATTCATAAAAAGGAACTTTTTTGTACTCTTTCGTTTTTCAAAGGGTACTTTTAGATTAATCTATAAAATTGAACCTAGGAATATAAAAATAAGTATGTAGATTCGGAATTACATAAGAACCAGAACCCATAAAACAGAATTTTTTGGTACTTTTTCATTTTTCAAAAGGTACTTTTTGAGTATTATATGATATTGAACCTAGGAACATAAAATTAAGTATGTAGATTCGGAATTAGGTGAGAACATATAATATGGAACTTTTTGGTACTTTTTTGTTTTTCAAAAGGTACTTTTTGAGTTTTCTATAATAATTCACCCAGAAACATGAAATTAAGTATGTAGAGCCCGGATTAGACGAGAACAAATCAATGGGGATCTTTTGGGTACTTTTTCTTTTTTCAAAAGGTACTTTTTTGAATTTTCTATAATATTGAATCTAGAAACATGAATTTAAGCATGTTGAGCACGAAGAATGTGATGTAAAAGAGGACTTTTTGGTACTGAATGTTTTTTTAACACACCATGGTGAAGGGTATATAAGATTCGGCGCTGCCGAATATAGAACTCTTACTTGTTAGTTTTAAATTATTTTCGTTTAAAAACAAAAATTTGTGATTTTATGCAAAAAAAAAGTAAAAAATGTTAAAACCGTCTATCTGGCTAAACATGTACGGATGAAGTTGTTAGTACAAATACTATTTCGCAGGACTTTAAACCACGAGGGGTTCAAGTGCACAAGATGTCAAAGTGCTTTAAGTGAACACCTGCAATCCCGTATCATATACACTTAACACCTTTTCATTTCCAACATTTAGTCTCACAGCCACTTCTCTGTGGTATATCTGTCTTCGGCAAAAGCACCGAATTTATCACGAATTATAGAATTTACTGTGCATCAGTCTTTTTTTTAATCGACATTCTTTTCCCTCGAATTTGGGTTTAAATCACAGTCACCACGGGCTCCCCGAAGGTACCTCTTTAATAACCGGGACAAAACAAAGTCAGAAACTCTGCCCTGCGGTCTACCAGTTCCCGCGGTAACAGATTATATTCTTTGGTTCGACCTATGTCTAATCATTCCAAGGAAAGGTTGAGGATACATTTGATCATCACCAGTTCATAGTCCTGGCAGATTAGATGTACTGAAAGCACTTCTTTTCAACGGGATTGCAATAACTCCAAGATGGGATCTTTCATCAAGGTAACATGCCCCCGAGAAATACAAGTGCACACACAGTTTAATAAAAGTCAATGTGTACACACAGAGATCGAGACACAGTTACGAAATCACTAAAAGTACCTATTGGAATCTCGCTAAGATATTGTTTTTAAATTATGAAATATAGATTGCGGAATTCATTGTGTAATCAACCGCATCCATAGATCTCCTGTTTTTTGCAAGACGCACAATGATGTAGGTCCTATTATACCCACCTTAAAGTATAATAATCGGATCAGAATCATTTTCTGAGTCGATTAAGCTATGCCCGTCCGTCTGCGCGTCCGTCAATGTAATCCTTGTAATCATACAGCTCGCAATTTTGGAGATAATTTAATGTAATATGGCACATAATCCTTAACGGTACCGTAGACGAAGCCTATTAAAAATGGTTAATATCGGTTCATTATTTCACCAAGCCCCCATAAATTCATAATTATGTTTAATATACTCGTATCTCGACAAAAACCTGCAAAACAAAGTTCTATAGTAGCCTTGATGACCATCATGAAGTCTTTAATTATAGGACCTCATTTGACCCTAGACCCTTTAAAATTACCCCCTCAAAATTAAATGTTTTATAATGAAAACTAAATCACATTTCATTTTTGTAACAGTTGTAGGGTTATATTATAAGGTCGACCTCGCCCGACTATAATTTCTCACTTTTTTAACATTTACGTTAAACATTCGTTTTTAAAACTATTGCAATGAAATTTAATTTCATTGCATTATTATTTACTTTTGTAACAAAATTATTTACTTTTGTAACAAAATGTCCGTCCATGCCCAACAAATGAAATTGTTTTTGTTTCAAAAAAAGTCGATTGTTCGTATGTTGACTTTTATAAAACTATAGATTTACAACAATATGTTAAAACTTTTGATAAGTACTTGATTTATAAATCGTTTTCAAAACTTACTTCGCCACAATAACACCACACAAAGGATATGAGCAAAACTGTAGAATATGCCTTTCATCGACTATATCTTCATAGTGACACTGATTAATGTGTTTCAACTAAAATTACAAAATGTTTACAAATTACGGATTACAAATTTACATTTACAACAAAACAAACTTACAGAAGCGCACCTTTAATAAGAAATCCTCTTCGGCTATATGACGTTCCAGCAGGGATTCTACGATGGCCTGGGCACGAGCATTGCACTCTTTTTTCTTGCGTATAGCTTCAATTAATTGTTCTTTACTAAATGTAAACAAAGTCAATATATTGAATAAGATGACTTAAACTAAACATACCTTAAATGTTTAGTTTTTGATTTAGCATTGCTTTTGTCACTCATTTCTTATTATTATTATTTGTAATAGCAAATTGCAAAAGTAAAATACGATCTAAAGATATATCACTTGTCATTAACTTTTAACTTCTGTCATTTTTAACTCGAAGCTTATAAACAATAATATTGCCATATTTCAATGTTTAATACAAGCATATGCTTGTGTGTTGAGCGTCTCTGTGTTGGCATGATAAAGCAACACTGTCAATTCATCTAACGTGGCATACTTTATTTTTCCCTTCACTTTTCATTAGTTAGACAAGGATAGCTATATACTTTAAATAGCATTTTATCTCTTTTAGCTGCATTATTCATATAGAATAGATAAATTTTCACCACAGTGTATAAGCGGGTTTTTATTCACCATTCGCTGTAGAAAAAACAGCCTTTTCAGTTTCAGAGCATTTGTCGAAATTCATTTTATCATGGTTAAGTTAGGTTATATCGTCAAATCATAAAATTATTTATAAGCTAGTTTTTTAAGGAAAAACTTAAATTTAGTGAATTTGCAGTGCGAAAATTTTTGAGATTTCCTCAGACGAACACTTGGCGAAAGCGGTGAGCCTAAAATATTTTATATTTTTCATTAAAACTACATATTAATTTACATAACGCGTTGCTTGCAACCGTGCGGTCGGTCGTTGGGTCAAATTTACATGTACATACTACATATACAAGTGAAAATCCAAAGATTCTTTAATATTTTATATATGATTATATACATATATATAATGGAAAAAATGGTGGTGGTGTTGGCAATAAATTAAATGACAAAGTCTAAATGCGGCTTTAGTTAAAAATATAAAAAACAAGAAAATTTTATACAAAAAAACAAATATGGTACCTCAAAAATATAAACGAGGAAACAAAGAAATCTATAAACATTGATACCTTGGAATTTTTGCTAAATTTGTTGGTGAAAACATAAAAATTCTATGGCTAAAGCTCCAAATTTGTTGGGTTTGTGTGTGAAAAAGTGAAAATTTTTCACATTTTATACATACAAAATGCTATGTATTGTGTATAACCACACTGGTTTACATACATACATATACATGCCAAAAAGAAATCATCTACTCTGGTCTTCGGTATCGTAGTCTTTTTCGTTTTAGTTTGAAAAATACAAATTAAAAAGAAAAATGAGGCGAATACAGCATTTGTGTAAACGCGCACAAACATTCATGAATACAGACAGACAGCAACATTATTATAAGCGCGCTGAACGCACGCGTTTGTATTGCTGTTTGCTACTTTTAAAGAGATTGTTGCCTCGCTCCAAAATTGCCATAGGACTGCCCGTCCGTCCGCTCGTTCATTTCGTCTGTCATTTCCAATTATCTTCATCGTCGTCATCATCCATCCTTTGGTTCATTCACATTTTTATGACAACAAGCATAGACCCATTCAGTCCGTCCGTCCGTCAATAATGTGTTTAAGTGAAATATGATGGTACAAAAAAATATCTACTGCGTAAAAACTTTATTTGTTCAAAAGTGTGGTATCTAGTCATACGTCATATAAAAAAATATTCGCCATCATTATTTTACTTTTGTAACAAATTCACCTTTTGTTAAATTTTATTAAAATATTTTATATATCATAATGTAAGGTTTTTATTATGTATCTTTAATGAAATTTACATGTTAACAATTTAATGTTAACAATTTACAAAATTATTAATTTAACAAAAAAAATTTCCATCATTAAATTTTTTAATACAATTTATATTTATATGTTTCGGCTCGCATTCTTTGGTTGTCATCCATTTTGTTTTTTTTTTCGGTACTTATTTTTGTTTGCGTGTGTTGTTGTTGTAGTTTTACCTCTGTTTTTTATTTGAATTGGTAGTGTGGTGAATTTTACTTAAATGTTGCCAGATGCATTTTATTATCTGCTAAATGCATGTTTTGTATCTTGATAATAAACAAGTTTTAATTTATCTGTGACAAGGAAAAAAAACAACGTGCATATTTTATGTTATGCAAAAAACATGTTTTTTGCATATTTGGATAATTTATGATCTACAAGCAAAATGTCTGTTATAAATTATTGATAACTTGGCATAACTTTACTAATCTAAAAGGCTTATTTCTTAATAAAACTAAATGTTTTTGTGATAAAAATTTCAATTTATATTTATTACGAAAATGTAAATAAACGGATTAGGTATATAATTAAACATACGCATAATGGCATGTAAAAACTCAAAGTATACCTCCATATTCATAAATGCTCAATAAAGTTATTGATGGTTAATTGTAAGAATTTCGTGGGTTAAATGTGCGTAATAAACCTAAAATAACCGATTAGTTGGGGTTACCGTTCACGATCTTTTGGAAGATTGTTAAAGAAGAATTGGAAAAAATCCGAATCTTTGTTTTTATACGGGGAACAATTTTTAGATAATTTCTAAATATTCATTCGATTTTTTTATATAAACATGCAATAATATATAATTAAATATATTAAATTTTTTCAGTTAAAATTAAATTTCTAACTACCTATTTAGAAATATAATCGAATCTAATATTTCCATGTTTTTTTTTTCTCGACGGGCACTAGTTTAATTTTTTTAAATCCTTTCTATCGGTTCACACTAGGAAACTTTTGATTTTGTGTGAGAGAAAGAGGAAGAATATCGTTCATCTCTCTCGCGGTACAAAGTTTCCCGTTCTCGGAAACTTGTTTTGTTTATCTTCTCATTCGTACAACAAATCAATGCAATTAATATGTAGTTTCTGAAACAAAAGTTTATACATATGTTTAGAACAAGTTTCTCAACAAAAGTTTTCTAGTGTGGACCAGGTCTTTCCAAAACGACTTTTTTATGGTATTAAAAATTTTAAGGAATTCCTCATTTACTTGATTATTATCCATAGGTAGGTTATACGTTGAAAAACATGTCGGTAATGTGTTGGAAAACAATTGCCAATAATCAATTAATCATATTAGTTGAAATATATTTAATCTAATCTTAATCCCTTTGATATTTTTGAGTACAAGATTTACTTTCGCAGTGTTACCATACAAAACAGCAGAAAACGATATTATCAATACAATTAATGTTTTATAAAAAAGAAAACAATTGTAAACATGATTTAAAAAAATATAGATTAAACATTACTTATACCATAATTGTAAATGTATTATGAAAATTAATGAAAACCTAAATTTGAAGTTTCCATAATTTATACTAAACAATAACAAACATTTTAATCTTTATTTTCTAAAAACAAATCTGGAAGATAACGCTTTTGCTATATTGTATCTATAAAATTACATTCAAGGTTTTTGACATTTACAAATACATACAGTGAATCAACTAAGTTTTTTGCCTACCTTTTTTAAGAGAATTTAGATTTTTGTTTATAAATAAAATTGAAAAAAACATGTAAAAAGTAAATTTATTTAAACCATTGGACTCCTGACTATGTTTTAATTTAGACCTCTAAACAGACCTTAGGATGCTTGGAACCAATGTAAAGTAAACTGTCGTGTAGTACAGGAAAAATACCTAATTTAGATATTTTAAAATAGAGGTGGTTATCATACCCTAAGGTCAAAAGCAAAAATTTTCAGCTAATACATACACTTATAAATATTTAGAACCCAAATCAAGAATAACTATCAAGATCCTAATACGCCTACTGTATCTTATTCATAAAATAAAGCATTTAAAATTTGAGGTTGAAAATCAGGATTTTATCATGTAATAGTTCTATAGTGGTATATGGTGATGTCCCCATACTTAGAGTGGCTAGGATGGTACTTAGTGTTATATTTATCGAATAAGAATCAATATTATACAATTCTAAATAAAATTTACACAGTACTCCCTAGTATAATGGGGTTTCCGTAATGTAGTTTTTGTTTATCAACACAAAATGACCAAAAATCTAGATTATTTTTGTTACAATATATAGATTTATACCTCACAAAACATTTATCATGTATCCAATTCAAAATTACTTATTATTTTCGAAATTTAATGAAAGAAACGACAGATTTCATGTTAAGTCAAATATTGATAAATTCTGATAGGTATATAGGATAATAAATCGGTTTAGATATTTTAGTCGTTCCACTACTAAAATATCTAAAAAATGTTATTCTAATATATAGAAGTAATAAAAATATTAAATTTTATAAAATAATGCAGCAATATTAAAAAATGAACAAAAAACCTAAAAAAAGCAAAATACTTTATTGACCCAAAAAATTAACAATACATTTATCAAAAATCTCGTTAATTAATATAACGATTTTACTTTTTATGGTAGAAAATTAAATTATAAGATATTCTTTAAAAAATACAATAAACAAATTGCTTTATTTTTTAGATAAAGTTTCTTCTTAAAATTTTTAAAATTTTACAAAGGCAAATTACTTAATTGATTCACTGTAAAAGGAAAAATATAAAAATAAACAATAAAGCCAAAAAAGTTATTGTGTCCTTCAGTATAAGCTGCTATGATTAAAAATTTAACATCAAATAACAGACAAAACTAGGACTTGTAGAACCTTAATATTTGTACATATCTCAATAAGAACATCGTGGTTAAAGCATCTTTTGACACCTCTCCTTTTAGCGAAAGAGTTAATGTATATGTACATATGTATGTATCTAGGTACATGCTGATGTTTCGTAAATATAATAGTTGTGGATAGAAAATTATGTATTTAAAAGTTATTAATGTCCCTAAAAAAATGTTATATGAAAACATTTTGCCGGTAGAAACGTGACATAAAATTTATAATTTAATGGTATTGAAGAATTACATGCATCTAAATACAAACACATACCTATAATAATACATATTTATGTAGTAGGTTTCTATCTAATATGAATGTTTTTAATACCTTGTTAACCTAGATTCACGTGTATTGGTAAAAAACGAAAGAGTAATTAAACAAAATACATACATTTGATTACAAACAAATCTTGTGTAGTGTGGTATACATGTTTGTTTACAAAAAAACAGTGGCAACGTTTAACAAGTGTGTTGAGTTTAAATTCCCCATCAATTCAACCAACAACAACAAGACAGTGGATGGTGAATATTGTTAAACCGGCGTTTTTACATACCTCTCTTCTCTGCTCTTTTTTTACTCATATTTCTTTTTCGTTGTTAGTACTTTTGGACTATCACTATATGACAAAAGAAAAATTTGTATGTTTTTTTTTTGTTCTCTGCTTCTTGGTTAACCAAAAAAAAGAAAATCGGACAAAATAACAAGTTCCATTGTAGGTAACTTCTTTGGCAAATATATGCATATGTAGTATGTAGATATGTATGTTTGTATGTGATTCATTCTAATTTTATATTAGACAAAAAAACAAAGAATTTATATGTAAATGAACTCTAAAAAATAACTGTTACACAATTGATTCTATTTTTTCCAACTATTCACATTTTACCGCCATTCGTTTCCAACACAGCAAAATTTTACAACAGCGAGTTATCAAATCGAACGAAAAGCATATTTTTTTCTTTAAATGTTTGTTACTTTGTCCTCCTTTTTTCATTCATTACTACTAGCTACTTGTATTTCTTCGTATACTTACTTCTCTTTTTAAATATATTTTGTGTTATTTCTCTTTTTTGTGTTTGGTAATTTTATATTTAGAAAGTTACGTGTCGACTTTGTCGTGGCGTTAGTTTTCATCAAATAACCAACAAACAATTTAATAACTATAATATAAACAGCAAAACAAACAAAAAGTTACCACAATAGATAAAAAAAAGCAATCTTAACTTGTAAAATGTTGCATGAGATAAAAATTAAATTGTTATATCAATTAGAAACAATAATAATCATATTTCTCTTTTTTTTTTGTCTTTCCCATTTTTCCATCTTTGAATAACAGGACACCAACCAACAAACCATAAGATAAACAAAACAAAGAAACATCAACAAATTTTACTGAAGCAGTTGTTGCATTAAAAGCGCGGCAGTTTTTTATTAACACTTCGTTTTGGATAATTTAAAGTCAATTAAACAAAATCCTCAGAAAATCATGGAGGAAGATGAGAGGGGCAAACTTTTCGTTGGTGGTCTTTCATGGGAAACCACTCAAGAGAACCTATCACGTTATTTCTGTCGTTTTGGCGAAATTATCGATTGCGTTGTAATGAAAAATAATGAAAGTGGCCGTTCACGTGGTTTCGGTTTCGTTACATTCGCTGATCCAGCCAATGTTCAACATGTTTTGCAAAGCGGACCTCATACATTAGATGGTCGTACGATCGATCCTAAACCATGTAATCCACGTACTTTGCAAAAACCCAAAAAGGGTGGTGGTTACAAGGTATTCCTTGGTGGTTTACCCTCTAACGTTACCGAAACTGATTTGCGTACATTCTTTGGACGCTATGGCAAGGTAACGGAGGTTGTTATAATGTACGATCAAGAAAAGAAGAAATCACGTGGTTTTGGTTTCCTTTCATTCGAAGAGGAATCGTCTGTTGAGCATGTAACAAATGAACGTTATATTAATCTTAATGGCAAACAGGTGAGTTTTGAAATAATTTTATTTTATAAAAAATAACATTAATTTTAAAATAATGTGCAGGTTTGTTCATATGTTTCATACATAGGCTTATTTTGATATTTTTCCATTTTAGATTAGATTTTCCATTAAAAACTTAGTATTAGGAAAAATTTAAAACATCTAAGGTTCACACTAGGAAACTTTTTTGAAAAACGTTTGATTTTGCCTGAGAGAGAAAGAATATCATTCATCTCTCTCGCGGTACGGAGTTTCTCGTACTCGGAAACTTGTTTTGTAACTGTCGGTCCACACTAGTCAACCTTTGTTGAGAAACTTTTTCTTAATTTATGAAACTTATGATTTTGCGTGAGAGAGAAAGAATATCATTCATCTCTCTCGCGGTACCGAGTTTCTTGAACTCGAAAACTTGTTTTGTTATTCTACAAATCAATTCAATTAATACGTAGTTTCTGAAACAAAAGTTTAAATGTGCGGACATTAAGGAAACTTCAAAAGAGAATTAAGAAAACGGTTCTCAACAAAAGTTTCCTAGTTTGGACCAGGTCTTATTCTTCTCATTCTAACAACAAGACTTGGTTCACACTGGGAAACTTTTGTTGAGAAACTTTTCATTTTGTTTGTGAGAGAAAGAGATGGTTGACGTTTCATTTTCTTTCTCTCACACACAAAAATCAAAAGATTCCTAGTGTGAACCAGGTCAAACAAATCAATGCAATTAAGACCTAGTTCATACCGGGAAACTTTTGTTGAAAAACTTTTGGTTTTATCTATGAGAGAAAGAGATGGTTGATATTTCTTTCTCTTCTAGTGTGACCTAGGTCTATCACGTAGTTTCTGAAACAAAAATTTCTATGTGTGGACTTGAAAGAAACTTTAAAAGAGAATTAAGAAAAAGTTTCCTAGTGTGGACCAAGTCTAAATGTTTATAAAGTCTACATTATATTACTTTTTTTATAATGCATATACTGGAGCCCGGTATATAGAAACATCCATAATTATTATTTCTCTCTATAAGTTCTAAGTCTGAAACGAGCAATTTTATTTCCTCTCCGTTATAAGTCAGCAACGGAAGTCTAAAATAATTATAGGAGCGAAAGGCAGAGAGTAAAAAATAGTTCTCCAACTTGTTTTGCTTGTTTTTCTATATGTGGAGCATACATAAAAGAAGAGAGGAGATTACAAGTGCGCTCATTTGAGAGCTCATTGCTTTTCGTTGATTTATAGTTAGCGGATATAATGGAAAAATTATAGAAAATTAAAACAATTGCATTTGCTGAAAGTGTTTTTATTATCTTTACAATACAAATGTAATGCGTATTAAGCAACTGTAAAAAAGACAAAAGAAAACAAAAGTTTACAATTTGATAATAAAAAAAACCCTCAGTGGAAAAGAATAATGGTCTCACTAAAGAGAAGCAAGAAAAGTTATAATGAAAAACTCTCGAAACTAATGCATTTAATTAGAAATTACTTTTAAAATACATAATCGTATTTTAATGAAAACATTTTTAATTATTTCAATTATTATATACATTTCTTTTGAAGGTGGAAATCAAAAAAGCTGAACCACGCGACGGATCCAGCTCTCAGAATGCCAATAACAGCACTGTTGGTGGAGCCTATGGCAAACTTGGCAATGAATGCAGTCACTGGGGTCCACCCCATGCACCCATCAATATGATGCAAGGACAAAATGGACAAATGGGAGGACCACCATTGAATATGCCTCTAGGCGCTCCCAATATGATGCCTGGTTACCAAGGTTGGGGTACATCTCCACAACAAGGTGGTTATGGCTACGGCAACAGTGGTCCTGGTTCGTATCAAGGATGGGGAGCTCCACCCGGCCCCCAGGGACCACCACCACAATGGTCCAATTATGCTGGACCTCAACAGACACAAGGTTATGGTGGTTATGATATGTACAATTCCACTTCAACCGGTGGTCCTTCTGGACCCTCTGGTGGTGGCAGTTGGAATGCCTGGAATATGCCACCTAATTCAGCTGGACCAACTGGTGCACCTGGTGCCGGTGCTGGCACAGCTACTGATATGTATAGTAGAGCTCAAACTTGGGCTACTGGTGGTCCCTCCACAACTGGACCTGTTGGCGGTATGCCTCGTACAGGACCTGGCAATTCTGCTTCGAAATCTGGTTCTGAGTATGATTATGGCGGTTATGGTTCTGGTTATGACTATGACTACTCAAATTATGTTAAACAAGAAGGTGGTGCCTCTAACTATGGAGCCGGCCCCCGTTCAGCGTATGGCAATGATAGTTCAACACAACCACCATACGCTGCTTCTCAGGCAGTCTAAAAAGATTTTTATGCCTAAGTTTAATACCTGCTGCTAAATAATAATGCTGCTGCTGTTATTCAACTAATAAAATATCAATCACTACAAGTAATAGACAGTAAAACAACTACAGATAATAAAAGAACAAAAAAAAAGCAAATCCATCTACTACAACAATAACTAAACAAGATTAAATAAGAACAACATCAACAAAATTAAACAAGGTGAACATATTCTAAGCTATAGCGTCGTCTGTTTCGTACAGTTGTTAAATATTAAATTTTATATATATTATTATTATTATAATATTAATAACTAATTAATAATTAATTATAAAAAAAGATCTTATAAAACAAACAAAAAATATGAAACTATATATATATGTAGATGAAACTCTTCAAAAACAAAGTTTATATAACATACTTATATATAAATAGTAAAAGAACTTGAAAGGAAAATTGAAGATTTTTTAAGAACATCAAAAAAAAAGAGTAAAATTTTTTATATATATATACATAAACTTTACTATATTACTACTATATACTACCACTAAAACACAACAGTTGCAAAAACGGAGAGTAATTTAATGAAAACATTAATATATAATTAACAATACGAAAAACAAAAAAATACAAAATTAGTTAATTATGATGTAAACCAACTGCTAAAAAAAAAACTAAAGTTATAGAAAAAAAAAGGAAAAGAAAAAAACTAAAAAAAGAAACACAACAAACATGTTTTAGGATAAAGAAACACACACACACAAAAAAACACATTAAAAATAGGGGTTTAAAAAGTTATAAAAAAACATTTTTTTTAGAATAACATTACTACTATACTTTATATAAACACGTCAAAGCTTGAAAGGGAAAATCTCTGCAGGACAAATGTCTTAAGCTTCAAAGGGAGATTTTTTCAAACGAAAAAGATTAACTAGTAGTTGTTAGTTGTCTTTGGTTTGTATTATTTCTAGAGAAGTTTTTAGACGGAGCAGATATTTTCGTTTTTTTGGTAAAGACGACGTGTATAAGTTTATATATGAATTTTTTTTTTAATGATTAAAATAATTTCAAAATTACTTTTTTAGCTAAAAATGTTCTTTATTTATTTTTTAATTACAAGGTAACTTTTAATGTTAAAGCAAAGAAAACAAATGTGTCTGCATGTAAAACTATTAGATTTCTAGCATACCACAATGGATTACATTTAAAACAAATTAAATTAAAATTTAAAATTAAACTACTACAGACATATTCATTATATAGTTAAAACCTACAGTTAGACATTTGCATATATAGTTAAAACGTTAATATTTAAAATTAAATATTTATATAACTTAATATAAAAGAAAGAAAACTACAAATAGCATTAAACGAGATAAAAGAAAAAAATCAAAAAAAAAAAGCACGTTTTTCACTTTTAGCCTCTACTTTTACTACTATTACTACTACTACTCTTTTTCTCAGTTGTTTTTAAGGATTTTTTTTAAATAAATTTCATTTACTTTTTTTTATTATTTTAAATTTATTACATTTTTAATTTAATGTTAACTATTTTGGTGAATTGTAGCTTATAAATAAATATATTATAAACATTAATTAATTAATAAAAAGAAACATTTTTACCTTTAAACAAATAGCGAATTAATAGTTTAGGCATGAGTTTTTATGTTTCACTTTTTTTTTAATATTTTTTTTTTTTTGGTAAATTTTAAAAAGTAAATGTCGTTTTTAATTTTTATTTTAAAAATAAACTTTAGTTAAAAGCAGCTTTTTACTATAAAAAGCTCTATACGAATAAGAACAACAACAACAATAAGTAAAGTTGGTTTTCATAACGTTTTAGTTTATAACACAACAAACAAAGAAAAAAAATAAGCAAAAGAAAATATATTAATCGAATTAAAAAAAAAAACAACAACAACTTATTTTCAATAAATTTTATAATAAATACAAAAAAACAACAAAAGTGTGTATATAGTTTTCTTTTTTTTTTTAAATAAATATATATAAAAAATAAAGTTTTTTTTAAAAAGGAATTTCTTTTTTTTTAATACAAAACAATTTAACATAAATATAGCAAAAGATTAACAAAAACAACAAACGCCCTTAATATAAATTTTTAAAAAAAAGGTAATAAAAAGATTTAAAATTAAAAAAGAAAAGAACATTAAAAAGTTATTAAAACAAAAGAAAGTTATTAAAACTTTAAAATCCCACAAAGAAAAGCTAATAATAAGGGCAATGTAAGAATAAGGTGTGTTACTTTTTCATTAACAATTTTTCCTTTAATTTGATATGAAAGATAAACGAAACGCCTTTTTCGGTTCAACAAGCAGTTAATCTTGAAACTTTCAAAACAGACAGAAAAAAAATCCTTAAGGAATTACAGCAACAGCGCACTTTTTTCAAACATCATCATTAAGAAAAAATAAAAACAACAACAACAACAACACACACAGTAGGAAATGTAAAACTAAAAACAAAACATTTAATTATTTTCTAATTAAGAAACTAAACAAAAATAGTTTATATACATATTATATGTATTAATCTATATATGTACTATTGCTACTATATAAACATATGATCAATATAAATATTATATATAAAACAAATAATGAAATAAGTTTTTAATAAAAAAAAAAAATACCACAAAAAAAAATCAATAAATAAAATGTTGAAAGTTCTAAGTAAATATAAAAAAAAAACATAAATACAATACTTATATTCTAACCTTTAAAATTAAATAAAATAAAAGTAGTTAAAAAAAATCATGAAAAAATTTTAACCTCACAACACCTGATAAACATCGTTATATATTTCATATTAAAGTAATAAATATAAAAAAATATACTTTTTTTTTATTTTTTTCTTTCCAAATAACATTAATTTCTTACAACTGCATAATTAGAACTAAAATTCTTTTATACATAATTATTTAATTTACATACATATATATTTTTTTTATTTAATTACTTTTTTAATTAAAATTTTTTTAAATATTTTAATATTACCACAAAAAAAATCATATTTTATAGAGCAAAAAAAAAAAAACACAAAAACATGTGTGTAACGTAACGTAAAGGAAAACAAAAAAAAGTTAGCATTAATTTCTATACAAACTTACAAAAAAATAAAAAATAATAATAATATAAAATTAACGTAAAGTAACATAATGTTTAAATTAAATTTTAAAATTAATCAGAATTAATTAAATTTAAATGAAAACAAAAACACTGACTGTTAATTGTAAAACAATTTCTTTAAATTAATTAAACAAAAAAAATTTATTCTATATAACTATATGATTTAAATTTAAAGTTAAAATTTAATGAAATATATAATATACATACATATAAAAAAAAGTACTATATATATACAAAAATACATAAAACAAATTATTAAATATACCACAACCAATACAACAACAACCAATTTAACCATATTATAAATTTACTTTTAATTGTTCCAAGTTTTATTATTATTTCATTTTATATTATAATTTTCTTTTTTATTCTAACATTTCTTTAAACAAAACTTTCATAAACTATATATATACATATACATTATTACACGTATAAATATTTATCAACTTATATGCAAAAAAGAAATTCATAAATATATGGATTATTTTTTTTTGTAAACAATCCCCCCTTCTTAATTTCTTCTCTTTATTTTTTTTTAAGAAATATATATATAAAGAAACAATTCATTTTAAATCAAAAAATCTTTGTTTTTTCATTGTTTTCTTTAGCAATATTAATTTTGTGTTTGTTTTAATTTTGCATTATTAAAAATTCCTGAACTTTTATAAAATAGTAAACGGAATGGTTAAGGTTATCTAAATAAAGAGTCGACCACCTAAAATGTTCATACACTGGGGACCTTAAGCTTGATCCGTTGTGTTAGTACAAACCAGAACACACTTTGTCTCGCACATAGGACATTACATGTCCATATGATTCTTATTTTTATCAATTCTAAATAGTTCCGCTATACTGTGCAGTACTGGATTGTCCTAAGTCCTATAGTCCAAAGACAACAACAAGTCGACCCAAAATGCCTACACAATAAGAACAATAAGCTTGACTTATTGTGTGAACCCAAACCGTAAAAGGCCTGTACCATACATAGGTTAATACATGTCCGTATGTGTGTTGTTATCACACATTATTATAACATCTACAGTTGTCGCAATTAAAAGTTCTGGATTGTCCTAAGTCATAGTCCTAATACCCGACTTATAGTCCAAAGACAACAACAAGTCGACCCAAAATGCCTACACACTAAAAACAATAAGCTTGAGTTATTGTGTTAGTCCAAACCGAAAACACCTGTCTCATACATAGGACATTACATGTCCGTATGTGTGATGTTATCACATGTTATTATAACATCTACAGTTGTCGCATTCTAAGCATTCTCGCATTCTATGCGTATGTCAAAAAAGTAGAATCAATGTATTTATATACTGAAAGTTACAAGCACAAAAGCGTAGAATGCCTTGACGCGTAGAATGCTTAAAGTAGATCTACTTTCTACTTTTATAAGCGTCACAAGAGGCGCACGAACATATCAGCTGATTTTAACATTTTATATTCAAAGTCGTAATTCAGGTCTGAGTTGGGGAACAACTCTCGCGTCATCGCGATTATTTCTTAAACGCGTTCAGGCTTATGTTTGTTACCAGACTTTCGACAGTTTTGCGTCTCGCTCGCACTGGTGCAGTGTATCACTTCATATAACTGTTCAAAGTTATATGTTGTCTACATTAACCTCGAGCTTTCGTATCACGTCAAGTGAGGTTATGTTTTATTGGTGGAGACCATAAAATACTCACGATATAACGTGGTGGAGACCATTTAAACTCAAATATATACTGGTGGAGACCAATAAAACTCTGGAACATTTTTCAGATGGAGATCATTGATACTTTTGATAAAATCAAGTCCGGATGCTCCAACTTCCTATATAGGTTGGTTGGTGGGGTTTTCTTTGGACAAACGTGTGATAACCTGGCAATATGAGTGCTTAATGCACCGCCATCCTAATTAAAACCCCCCAAATAATGCGTATTTATCAATTTGAAAAAATTAAAATAAGTTCAATGATGAAAAAATAATAAAAGGTGTAGAACAAACACCAAGTCTTTTAAAAATACAACAAAAATTTTACGCTTTAAAAGCGTAGCATGTAACTTGAAGCGTAGAACGCGAAGTAGGTATAAAAATTCTTTGACGCGTATTGTGGACCTCCGGCAGCTTGATATCGGCATGTTAGAGAAACACTAACAATAGTATACTTTTTTCCCAAATACTGACAGAAAACCTTTCTTGCTATTTGGTGCTCTATATTGTTCTCAGGAAAATTTAAATGTCCAGGTTTAAATGGTTCACACACATTTTAATATCAATATTTAGCTTAAATATAACAAATTTCTTGTTCGATATCCAATTATCTGAAAAATTAATTTTACTCAATGTATGTGGCAACTCATTATGAGGATTATTAAACTCGGACCCACATCTGTTGAACACCTGGACCAATGTATATAGATTCACATGTTAAGTGGAATTACAATTTCGACAACTCGTCCACACGTCTAAGAAGATTTTCAAGATTTCTTGATAGAACATGTACGCATGTCCACTAGACCGAATCACTCTGTATGGAAAGCAAAAATGTGCTTTTGTAACCCCTTTCAAAATTTACCTTGTTTTGTTTTATGATGATTCCCAAAATATTTTAAGTCTAGCGATGACCGTCCGTGAGCTGGATCAAATTAATAAAAAAGGTATTTTGGAATTATTTTAAAAATTTTGTTTTATTTTGAAACAAAATATCCTATATGGGATATCGTTTGAAAGGAGTTTAAAAGCCGCGTTTATTAATTATTAATAACCGTTTGCTCATAATTGTCATATTCCAAAATATTTAAAATTTATTTTGGGGTAACATCGTATTGCACAACAGCGAATATTTTGAGAGGGGTAAAACGATCGCCATTATTTGTGACTGGGTCTAATGTCCACATGAAAACTTTTGATGGTTATGTTATGTGTAAATGTGAAACAATTTTGATCGTGACTCAAATCAGAGATGTAAACTAGAATCGATTACATTGACTACGCTACAAAATCACTATACTTTATCGATCTGAAATGTAACGATGACCATGTTGCTTTCTTGTGTGTAAATTCCCATAAGGGAAAATGTACCATTCGAAATCATTATGGAATGTCCCCTAGCCGATTTATATCAACGACATCTCATTAAAGAACAGATATTTGTTGATAATTATGACAATTTAGAGCAATTTAAATTGAGATTTCTAAGGACGCCCTTCATCATAGTATTTAAACCTTCTTTCTCGATGAATAGCTTACGGCGTTTACGAGACATCCATTCTAGGTTTATGTAATTAATATACAGTGGCGAGCAAAACTGGATACATGTTTAGCCAATAAGACCGATATAAAGAAAAAATAATTGAGTTTTCAATTTAAAATATTCAGTAAAACAATATAAAAAGAAAACAAGATTAAATTCATGATAATTAAATATTAATCTAAAGATTAAAACTTATTTATAAATGAAGTCGAAGTCCTTTTGCTTTTATGACACTTTTTATTCGTTTAGGCGTGCGGAATACTAGACCACTCCTTTTGTACTTTCGATCAAAATTCTTTAAGATTTCTTGGTGCATTATCGAATTGCGCAAGACGTTTTTTTAACAAAGCTTATAAATTTTCAATTGGACAGATATCCGGGCATTGATTCTGCGCTGAAAGCTAACTTTTACGTTTTTCCTGTTAGAGTATAACCTCTGATTCTGTATATGCACATTCTTCCACAAAATCAGCATCTAATTTTACTAAAGAACCAAGATTCTATCAAGTGAAACCAGGGCGGTGCCAGTAATATTTCTTGCCATCCGACTGAAAACGATAAGTCTTCGTTTCATCGGACCCTTTTCCAGTCATTAACACTCCAATTTTTGTGCTTCTTGCAAAATTCGAGACCATCCTTCACATTTTTTTCTGATAATATAAGGCCAATTCTACAAAAAGTTTCATGGTCTGCCCATTCACTTAAGGTCCTATTTATGCCTACAGGAGCCTATTCTTGGTGTTTTTACCTGTTTAGATGTCAATAAACACTCCATAGTTCTGGCATCTCACTCCGAAAGCAAGCATGATCGACCTTTCTTAACTTCTGGTGTGATTATATTTTATCTTTTTCGCACTTGTAGCACACTTCGGTGGCAAATTCCTAACTGCTTGGCAGTTATTAAAACTAGAAAATTAAGATTTTTTCAAAAAAATACAAATATAACTCAAAAATGGTTACGGTTTGTTTTGATTCTTTCTTCAAAGGTAAATCAAGGGTAAATTATGGTACCAGTCATAGAATTCCATTCCAATCAGAAGTGTATTTACTTTTCTTAAAAGTATTAAGAAAATTTAATCTGTGGTAGTTCTTTATTAGATAATTTCTTCTAAAATATAATTCAGTTAATGATGAGATCATATTTACGATATATTTTCTTTAATTTTTAGTTTTTTTATATAAAATATTTTATTTTTCCACTGTTTTTCCAACTGTAATGTAAATTTAACAAAATCTGATGCTGAGCAACATAATGAATGTTAATTTATTAAATAATTATAATAATATAAATAATTAAAATAATGTAAACAAAAATAATAATCTGTAAGTCATTTAATTACAAAAAAGGAACATAATTATTCTAACAACAGTATAAGTAAAAAACTAACAAGAATATTTAATTAACTGCGTAAAGAGTATAAAAAAAATCATTTTGTTTCTAAGTTTTAATGATATGGACTGATTTTTATTAATGAATTATCGAATATATTTTAAGTACTTTTTTACCAAACGAGCTATACATACATACAGTCTTAACAAACAAGTAAGGAATGAAACAAACAAACAAATAAACAAAATCTCCCAGTTTAGGTACAATACTTTCAAAAATACACTGGACACCCAATTTATTATTAATTATCCATAGTAAGCGATAATAAGTGAAATAATTGGAACTATTGGACTATTAGCCAAGTATTTTGACTATTAGTTTAAACGAATCGATAAAAACAACTTTTTTTTAAAACATAGACCAACAATATTGTAACCCATAGACCAAGGTATAGTTTGTTTTTACTAAAGATTAAGTTGCGCTTAATCCGAATTTAATCTTATCCATCACATCAGATTTTACAGTTATTGTGTTATAAAATTGAAAAACCTTCATCTTTTGGCATATTTAAGAATATACAACATGTCGTCTTAGAGCGGGTTTTTAAGTTGGCAATCAAATGCCAATTAATTATCAGATTAGTTAATCTAAAAATAAATTTAATCTGATGTTTATTCCATCTGATGTTTTTGAGCATAAGATTAAAATTCGCAGTGTTGCCATACAAAACAACAGAAAAACCCCACTGTTTGTTATCAAAACGATGCATGTTTTATAAAAAAGAAGAAGACAATTGTAATTGTAATAAAAAAAATTAATGAAAACTTAAATTTAAAACAAAAAAATATATTTTGGTGTCTCCATAATTTATACTAATCAATAAATTAAACATTTTAATGTTTATTTTTAAAAAAATTTTATTAATATTTTTGCATTAGCTGTTTACACTTTTGCATTTCTTGCTCAAGTTTAAACCACCTCCATTGGGCGCTTAAACTAGCAAACAAAATTTACTAATTGAGTACTCAAAACAACTTTCAAGGATTAATTTTAAATTAATCCCTAATTCTTCATCTAAAGATTGGCCCTTATAGATTAGCCTGTGGACTTTATAAAAAAACTGTGATGGATAAATTCTCAGATTCGGATTCAGCGCTGCCGAATTCTTAAGAAATTTATACTTTTGTTCATGGCATGCAATTTTTCAACATTTTTTTAATAAATTCTTTTCAATAAAAGTTACAGAATTTTGAATGAAAATAATAATACAATGTTTGATCGAAATCGATAAAATTCTATCACATACCGATTTTTTTTTAATTTTCTTTTGTGCTTTACAATCAAAGTAATTGAGTTAATCGTTCAGTAGACCCTTGAAATATATACATATAATAAATTTCCTTGTTAATACTTTAGGCATAATAATATCTTACTATATAATACTAACTTATAAATATAAAACAATTCGTATTAAAAAATGAAAAAAGTTTTATATAAAATTTTATTTTAATTTTCTATAAACTTATTTGAATTTTAAAACCGGAACTATTTTTTTTCAATTGTATGTTACATTAATTTAAGTGATAAAATGAAGTGTGTGTTAAAATCTAAAAGTTATTAAATATTACAAAATTTAAAAAAATATGATTCTTTAAAGATTATTATGCCCAGTAATGACTATAATGTTGTTTCTGTGCGTTTTTCCATCAATGACGACATTGAATCTCAGTGTCCATTCACACAAATACGATTCCGCTAACATTTCATTTAAAGTAGTTGATTTATTATTTTTATATTAGGCACATAACCAAAATGTCAGGATCCTTAGGAAATTCTACAAGTTGACGTAAAGTTGGTTGAAATAATTCCACTTGGAATTATAACAGTAGTATTAAAGATAATACAAATACCAGCTGATGTATCATATTGCTTGTCCCAACAGGACTGCAGCCACAACTCAACTCAATTACAAATGAATTCAATCCTTATTATCTTCTTACCAAACGAATTGAAAAAAATGTCAGAAAAAACTTGCTAATGACTTGTACTTACCCAACAACTTACTTCTCAATGACTACTGCTTATATACCATTTGTATGAAAATGGCTTACAAATAACTTTATTCGTATTTACTTTAAGTGGAAATTCCCTCTTTGTAAGTGTCACTGTGTTAAATTTTTAATAACACTCAGCAATTCGACAAGAACTTAATGCGAAAAAGAGAGTAATTTCCAATAACGTCTAACCAGCTGATTGGCTATGAATAATGAATGTATTTGTAAACTAGATTGAAGACAATTTCTGCTTCGTCCAGAATAATTTAGAGAGTAAGTACTTAAGAAACAAAGTTAAACATCTTTGTACTAGCTCTCTGTTTGTATACAAACTATGAAATGCCGATTGATGTCCTTGTGGGAAGTACATGTAATTGTATACAGGATTACAAATCCTTGCCTTTATTATTATACCCCTTCACATTTGTTACCCAGCAAAAAAAAGCAGAAAAAGATGTAGTATTTTCATCACAACTAGTAACCTGAAGTGCTTTAAATTCGGATGAAAAACTCATGAATTTTACATTAGCGTGTCACTGGAGGGATGTTGTTCATTTTTAACAAGTTTGATCTACTTCTAATACTTCGAATATGTTGTTTGTAATGACTTTTCTACATCTCTTTCCTCATTTTCATTTGAAGGATATATTTGGTTTTTAAACGCGAAAAGTTATCGGATTCGATACAACTATGTTTGTCTGTCTTTCTGTGTATAAGTTGAAAACCCCAGAAAACTGCAAGATCTGAATTCTCTCCGACATAAAATCAGCAAAATCTGTCCATAGTTAACGGGCAAGAATCCGAAATAACCTTTGAAATTTCATCAAACATTTCAGGTGCATACTGAGACAGAAATTATAAACAAGCAACAAACACATAATGCCTGTTCCTGCACTAGTCAAGTTTTCAGTTTTTAGTCAAAAACATTCAGAAAAACAGCAAAATACATTGAAATTTTAGTACGGAAAGGACTTATTGTAAAAACTTGCAACCCAAACGACATATAATAATACGGGAACAGACATATAATAATATGGTACTTGCTTGTTTATAAACACAAAGCAATAAAAAAGAACAATACGAATAATGAAATTAAGTATTTTGAGAACGGATTCGTTCTTTAAAAGCATGGTGTACTGAATATAAGGTGACATTACTAACCCAGCTGATCATTGTTTACAATTTGTTACACATAGACTTGTATACAGTATTAAACCGGACGTTTCAGTTGTAATTCAGGTTTGAGTTGGGGAACAACTCTCACTTCATCGTTTTTGTTTCTTAAGGACGGTCAGGCTTGTGCTTGTTGCTGCTAGGGCCTCAACGATTGCGTTCCATTCTCGTTTATCTGTCGCCGCATTCTTTAACTCGCTCCACGACTTGTTGGCCTTTATTATCTCCATGTCCAGTTGTCTGCGCCATGTGTAACTTGGACGACCTTTTCTGCGGATTCCAGTCTATTGCGTATCTGGTGATGTCGGATTATGTTCTTCGCAGAGCGTGCCCAATCCAGCGCCATTTTCCTCTTTTTATATCATGTTCAACTGGTGTCTGTGTGGTTAGTTCCCAGAGTTGCGTGTTGCTGATAGTGTTTGGCCAAAATATTTTCAGAATTCGGCGTAGGTAACGGTTGATAAAGACTTGCATTGCTTTGAGATCACAACGTTCTGAGTTCCATGATTCACATCCATACAAGGCAACTGATTTCACACAGCTGCTGAATATGTCCAACTTAGTGCGCCTGGATATGTGGTGTGAATTCCATACATGGCTGAGTTGGCCGTATGCCTGTCGGGCTTTGTTTATGCGATTTTGCACATCTTCCTTAGAGCCTCCGTTTGTAGTTATTATGCTGCCCAAGTAGCAGAATGACAGGACGTTTTCTATATGAAGACCATTAAAACTTATTTCTGGTGGAAACCAACAATACTTTTGATGAAATTAAGTTCGGATGCATCAACTTCCTATATGAAGGTATTGGTCGTTTGGTGGGGTTAACCTGGCAATATTAGTGCTTAATGCACCGCCAAACTAATTAAACCCCCCCCCCCCCCCCCCCCCCCCCAAAAAAAAAAAACGCACGTTTGTCAAACTCCATATAAAAAAAATTGACAATCTTGCGGTTGCTCTCAAGCAACGTGATCAAAAGGTACTTTTATTTCTATAATGACTGATGACATCATGATGGAGGGTACACAAGATTCGGCACATCGGAATATAGAACTCTTACATATATTACTTAAAACTGAACTTTTACTTTGACTTTAGTATTTCAGTAATTAGTATTTAATAATTTCCAATCAAACATAACACTTCAGAAATTATCACTTTTTAAATTATTCTACGATAGCTATTTAAAAATAACACAAAAATAATATTATAAATAATATCTTTACACATATTTTAAAATAAGCTGTTATTGTAGTAAGAACTCAAAAAAAATCAGGTAGCAAAAGCCATTTATTATTAAAATAAAATAAATAAATTATATACATAATGACGGTCTGTTTTATAGCATTTCTAGGTTTTAAACAAAAAAATTTAAATTTCATTGATTAAGTTGTTAAATATGGATTAAAAATGATATAAAAAAAAAAACTTTTTGAATGAGAATTTTACATAAATGAAAATATGTTTAAACAAAGCTCGATTAAGCTTCACCATATTATAGAAAGTAAAAACATCAATAAGAACAAAAAAATATAATAATTATAATTATAATACATTTAAAATTTACAATATATTAAATTTATTAATCTTTAGTTGTAATAAATTGAACACAGTGCCTAAGTAATCAAAAATAAACAAACAAACAAAAAATGAATGAAAGAAAGAAAGGAAAACATAAACAAACAAAAAATATCTCTCAAAAAGGACATTGTTACTTGTAAAAAAATAATAAAAATAAAACAAATTTAAATAAATAATTAAATACAATAATGAAAAATCTATTAAAAAAGTGAATGTTTATTAAAAAAAATTGAAAATAATAAAAAAATAATACAAATCTTTAACAAAACAAAGAAATTCAAAATTATAAACAAAAAAAGCTAAAATATTAATTGACTTACAACAACATACTCTCTATAGACAAACAAAAATAATGATTGTTTAAAATAATAATAATAATAATATTACTTATAATTAATTTCTTTAATATTTAAATAAAAACAACAAAAACTTAATAGTTTACCATGTAATAAGTGTGTAATGTATTTGTGTATACTCTTCAGCAGAGTTTTGTTAAATTTACTTATATGATACAAATCAACAAACAAACAAAAATTAGAAAATACAAAAAACTCCCCTAATAAAAAAAAATAAAGAAAAAATATAAATTTATATTTAAATTATCTTACAGCTAAATTTAATTCAATAAAAATAATAGTATTAATGTCGTCGTAAACAAACAAAAAAAATAAATATTTATATAACATTACAAAAAAAAAATAAGAAACAAAAATATTTAAGTGTTTAGAGCAGTAATTATAACAAAATAGCGGAATAACAATTAATATTAAATAATTATAAAAAAAACAATGTAAAATTTCACGATAATACACAGAAATTATTAAAAAAAAACAATCTGCAATGTAATTATTTATTACAACACCTAAAAAATATTGTAAAACCTGGTTCACTCTGGGAAACTTTTGTTGAAAAAATTTTGATTTTGTGTGTGAAAGATAGAGATGGTTGATATTTCTTTCTCTCACACACAAAAATCAAAAGTTTTCCAAAAAAAAAGTTTCCCAGTGTAAACCAGGTCTATGTAATTTTGGGATCTTATGTGGGTGCTATGGTCAATTGGTAGCCGATTGCTACATAAATATAGTCGTTGGGGTTTTATATGTTGTGCTGATGTTACTGCCGGTCCACACTAGGAACCTTTTTTGGGAAACTTTTGATTATGCGTGAGAGAGAAAGAGAAAGAATATCATTCATCTCACTCGTGGTACGGGGTTTCTCGTACTCGAAAACTTGTTTTAGTTTGTTATTCTTCTCGTTCGTACAACAACAAATAAATATAATTAACTAGTTGAAACGAAAAGTCGACTTTTGGCATTAAGTTAAAAGTCGACTTTTCGTCTTTTCAACTTTTTGCATTTTATGCAAAGTCGACTTTTTTCAGTTAGTTAAAAGTCGACTTTTAGACTTTTAGTGTTTTGTAAATAGTCGACTTTTCGGCTTTTTTCGACTTTTTGACTGTTTTCGACTTTTATCGATCTTTTTTGATTATTTTCGACTTTTTCCAACTTTTCGACTATTTCAGACTTGTGACGATTTTCGACCTTTTCCGACTTTTTTTCGATTTTCTACTATTTTTGACTGTTTGACTATTTTTGTCCTTTTTCGACTTTTTGATTATTTTCGACTTTTTAACTATTTTTCCGACTTTTCGACTTTTTTTGACTTTCGACTATTTTTGACTTCTTTTTCGACTTTTTGATTTTGCGACTTTTCGACTTTTTTCGATCTTTATTTCCAATGTCAAGTTTTTGACTTTTTTCGCAGACGATAGTCGAGTTATCGACTTTTTTGGAACAAAATAGTCGACTTCGACTTTTTGATTTTTTTCGACAAAAAGTCGATTGTTCGATTATTCGAAAGTCTATTTATAGAACCCTATAATTGACACGTAGTTTCTGAAACAAAACTTTCTTTGTGTGGACATTAAGGAAACTTCAAGAGAGAATTAAGAAAAAGTTTCTCAACAAAAGTTTCTTAGTGTGGACCGGGTAACACACAAGCATATTTTTCCGGTTTACATTTTACTTTTGCCGGCATACAAAGTCTCCTTTAGAAAATCGATTAATTTTAATTTTGAACACTAATATCACAATGAAACTCCATATAAATTTCAATAATCTTTTTTCGACTTTTATTTACAATGCTGACTTTCTATTTAAACTTTTCTTACAATATAATCGACTTACCGACTTTGATAGTCGATTTAAGGATTCCTACTTTATTATTTTTATTACTTTAATTTTAACTTCAAATTTTAACGATTTAATGCTATAAATAAAAACAATTTTCGAAATCATATATATTTGACACACCCTGTTGTTTAATTAAAAACTCACCACAGTAACAGGGTTGTATTTTTACTATTTATTAGTCCAATTAACTGCAGCCAACTTCACATTATTAACCAATTTTTTGAGTTTTAATTTCAATTTCTTTGTGATTTGTTTTATTTAAGCATTTTATATATTATTTCACCAATTTAATTGTTTCAATTGAAATAAAATAAAACATTGTGCCTGCATAAGTATAAAACTGGAAAAAATTTGTGTAAACAATTTAAAAGAAAGCCTTTTTATAATGGCATTTCGCAACAGTGGCTCAATTGAGCAAATGGATTCAAGTATCGAAATGCGTTCTCCCTCTTCGCCTGTATGTGCTATATTGCCAAGAAAACTACGTTTTGCTTCACCTAGCAAAGATGAAGACGAAGAGGCGGAAGAATCATCGAAAGTAATTGTCAAACAAAAATTTAATTTAAGAAGAAATATACTTGATAGTGATACAACAACAAAAACCACACAAAAGTCTGAGACACCAACAACAATGTCTATATCACCACCCTATCGTAAAGTAAGAGCATTAAGACTATTCGATACGCCTGCTACACCTAAAACAATTTTGGAGAAATCATCTGGTAAATGTTTAAATCATCTCTCAGCGGTGGCTGCTGCAGATGTGACCAAAAGACAAGAATCCTTATTTCTAAAGACAGTAGAAAGACCGCGTTCTCTGCCTTTGCATAATAGAACATTGGATCATGTCATGCAACAGCAAACGGCTAATGTAAATCCCTTTACACCAGACAGTAAGTATATTTAATGAATATAAACTGAAATAGTTTTGAACAGGTTTCTCCCATTAAAGGTTTAATGGCCCACAATAAGAAACGTTGTCGTACACAATTTGGACGGGAGAATCTAAGTAATAGATCATTGCAATTGTTTCTCAACAGTGACGAGGACTTAGTCAACGATTGTGAACAAGCGCCAGAAATGCATCAAGCACCAAAGCGTTTAGCTTTGCAGGATACAAACATTAGTCGCTATAAAAAAGAATTTGTTGAGTTATCAGTAATTGGCATTGGAGAATTTGGTATGGTATATCAATGTCTCAATCGCCTAGATGGTTGTATTTATGCCATTAAAAAGAGTATTAAACCAGTAGCCGGTAGTTCTTTTGAGTAAGTATTTTAAAGATTTGGATTATTATAATTTTTATTTATATTTTAATGATTTTTTTTTACAATTCTAGAAAACAAGCTCTTAATGAGGTTTGGGCACATGCGGTATTGGGTAAACATGATAATGTTGTGCGTTATTATTCCGCCTGGGCGGAAGATAATCATATGCTTATACAAAATGAATATTGTAATGGTGGCAGCTTACAAAGTCTGCTACAAAAGCGATCTCTGGTCGAATCAGAATTAAGAATCTTACTCTTACATGTGGCCGAAGGTTTACGTTATATACACTCCAACGATTTGGTACATATGGATCTGAAATCGGGCAATATATTTCTAACAAAAGTACCATCAGTACATAAAACATCAATGCCTCCTTTGACCAAAGAATGCTACGAAACCGGTATGGATGGCATCTATGAAGAACTAAGCAATTCCGAATGGTTGATTACATACAAAATTGGTGATCTGGGACATGTGACGTCGGTCAATGAACCCTGTGTGGAGGAGGGAGATTGCCGCTATTTACCTAAGGAAATTTTAGATGATGATTTTTCAAATCTCTTTAAGGCTGATATATTTTCACTGGGTCTAACGTTATATGAAGCGGCTGGTGGTGGACCGCTACCAAAAAATGGACCCGAATGGCATGATCTAAGAGATGGCAAAGTACCGGATATACCAACATTAAGTCGAGAATTTAATGATCTAATTAAAGTGATGACTCATCCAGATCCTCAGAAAAGACCATCATCTACATCAATTTTTAATCATTCGTAAGTATAAAATAGAATTTGAATTAAGAATTTTTCTTAACTTATTTTAAATAAATACATATTTAATTTTAGCGTTTTAAATTCTTTGGAATCTAAGAGCAAAGCTCAACTAAGCCAGGAATTAACTATAGAAAAACGTAAAAATGAAATATTATTACGAAAACTAAGGGAAGCACGTAAAACTATTAAAGCTTATGAACATAATGCGAAAGGTAAATAGAAAATATACTAAATATATATCATTCTCCAATAATATTTAATTCTATTTATTATAGGCAATCATTCTAGTTTTAATAGTCCTCAAATGATGTCAGATCAACGTTGCTTACGTTCATGTACACGCAAAAAGCGTACGCCTTGTCTAAATTCCAAGATGGATAGTCTTCGTGATCGCAACAAAAATGTTATTAATAATCTAAAATATTAATTTGTTATTTCATTATAATTATGTATGTGTGTTTTCTTTTTTTTATTTTATTTTTATTATTATTTTTATTATTTTGCTTTACTAGTTTGTATGTTTTAAATCATTTAATTTCATTAAATAATATAAATTGTGAAATTTGTCTAACAAACGTTATTCCAATCTCCCCCTCTCTCACTCTCTCACACAGTAGTCCTTAATGCAAGAACCGCTTTTATTATTAATTAAAATATAAGTATCTACTCTTTATGCACTTTGAAGTTTTGTATTCGAAGTATTATGTTTTTTTTCTTGTAATATTTTTTTTTTTGCTTTTTTATTATCAAAATAAAATTTAATTTCAATGGAAAAACACATCCTGTAAATAAGAAAATATATAATATTTTTTAATAGTAATTAATACAGTATTTATATTTATTTCTTAATGCTACACTTTGTTTACTGTTAACACTTTTTATAATAAAAATGTTGCACTACTTTATTCGTAACGAATCATTTTTGTCTTCTTTATTTTATTTACCTTTTGTCCACTCACCCAAACTCCTTATTTGTATGTTATATTTGAATTTTTTTTGTGTTAAAATTAAATTTATTAATAGTTATTTGTTAAGGTATTTTTTATAATATTAAAAATAAAAAATAACAATGATATGGTGGTGTATTTTATTTGAAAAGATCGGCATATGGTTTCTCAGAGCGTTTTCGGCTCATCGAGTTTCATTATTTGTTCTATATTCGTCAATGACTAACTAATAGTGTCCGACCGAACGTTCGGGCGTTCGGTCGACCGAGTGAGGTTCGGCCAATGTTCGGTGTTCGGCGAAATTTTGACCGAACACCGTACGCCGAACTTTTTATAAAATGTTTATTTATCATATTTTTACATCAACAACAAGTTTTAAAAATGCTGAAAATTTGTTTACAGAAGTTATCATACATCCTGGCTGTATAATAAATTTCCGATTTCATAGGTACAAAATGCCTTTTCAGCTGAAACAAGTAGGAAAGTATAGTCGGGCATGGCCGACCATATAATACCATGAGTATTATTTATTTATTTATTTATTTATTTGTATTTCTTTGATATTGATTTGTTTACATTTTATCTTATTGAATAAAGAGGTTAGCAATATATATTCCTTTTCTACTTTAACATTTTGTTTTGTGAAAATATAGATGATGAGTTAATGTATAATTGTTTTGGAGGAAAAATTTAAGAAAAAAAAAACCTTTTTGAAACAATTTCTATGACTAAAAAAAAAAAAAAAAAACTAAGTTGAAGGGGTAAAAAATTATAAAGAGATTAGCTCGTATATATGTTGGAATTCTGAGAGTTCGCATCTTCTAATAAAATTATCTGTTAAATAATTTAACTTAATATTGACAGTATGAAATCCAGCAAGAGTGTGTAGTCTTCGCGTTGAGTAGTGCCATGGAAGTTTAAAAATCATTTTCAAAAGTTTGTTTTGTGCTACTTGAAGTTTCTTCATGTGGCAATTTGCTGACGTTGACCATACGGGTGTACAATAAAACATTATCGGGTGAAAAATAGATTTAATTATTATTTTTTTGTTTTCAATTGATTGTTCCGATTTCCTGTTAATTAGGGGGTATAATATTTGTGTAACTCTGTTTATTTTGTCTACAATATATGGAATGTGGTTTTTGAAGTTTAATTTTGTATCTGATATATAACTCCTAGATACTTAACATTTTCTTCCCAATTAATATTGTGGTTTAAAAATTGTAAAGGATTTTGAGGTGTATAACAAAGCTTTCGCTTCCTCGTAAAATAGATGGCTTTAGTTTTTTCTGGATTAATTAAAATTTTCCATTTTGTAAAATAATTGTTAATTTCTACCAGAGCAGATTCTAAATTATTTATTATATTTTCTGCATATAAATCAGCGCTTAGGATAGAGGTATCATCTGCAAAAATTGTGGTTGTACAATTTGCAAACGATGGAATGTCAGCAGTATAAATATTATATAAGATTGGCGATAAACAGGAACCTTGAGGGCATCCAGCATTTACATGAACTTCATGTGACTTTGTCTTTCCAATATATACATGAAAAGATCTGTCATTTAGGAAACTTAATATAATTTTTATTACCTCTTCAGGGAAGTTTAACGTTTTGAGCTTGTATATAAGGCCGTTATGCCAAACAGAGTCAAAAGCTGATTTGATGTCTAAAAGAACCATTCCTGTTGATTTTCCATTTTCAAATTCATTTTTAACAATTTTCTTAATTTTAAGTAGTGGTTGCGTTGTATTGTGTTGTCTTCTAAACCCAAATTGGTAAGGCGGTAATATTTGATGAACGTCAACAAAGTGATTTTCTCCAATATTTTGCTAATTGATGGTAAAAGACTAATGGGTCTATAAGACTCCGGAGATTCAGCAGGTTTATTTGGTTTAGGTATTGCTATAGTTTTTGATTTTTTCCATTGATTTGGAAAATAACATAGCTTTAAGCAAGCATTGAACAGATTTGTAACATATTTGATTCCATTCTTTGGAAGATTTTTTAAACATATGTTGTTTATTTCATCTATGCCAGGTGATTTTTTGTTTTTAATAATCTTAATGTAGTTTTTCGTTTTTTCCTCTGTTATATAATAACTCGGAGATATATTACATATTACAGAGCCTTTTAACCTATTTACGACATTATTAACCGAAATAGTAGTTTCGTTGTCACTAAGATGGCTTGAGATATTATTGTTTAAGAAAAACGTATCCGCTAAAATATTGCATTTTTCTTCAAGTGTACTGTATATTCTAGAATTAGCTTTAAGTAAAGGTATGTTTTTGTGCTTTCTTTTTAAAATTTTTGATAAATTCCAGAATGGAGAAGAATATTTATCTAATGTAGAAAGCATATTATTCCACGATTTGTTTTTGTATTTAAAAATTTCCTTTTTAATAACTTTGTTCAATTTAGTCATTTGATAGTGATCGTTTATATCCCTATATCTAATCCAATTTCTTCTATAGATATTCCTGAATTGAATAAGGATTTTTATGTCATTTGGTAATTTATTGTCAAGTACAGATGGTTTCCTTTTTGGTACACTGTATTCTATTGCTGTAGTAATTGTATTATTGAAGGATACTATCATATCATCAACTTCAGATGTACTTGATATATCCGCAAAACTTTGTTGAAGTGGAAGATTTCTATTTATGTATCGAGCATATTTAGGCCAATTTGCTTTATTGAAATTGTATGAAGTGTTTTCGATTAAATTAACACTCACGTTTACGTTTGCCACTACTGGGAGGTGGTCAGAGCTCAGGTCATTTATTGCCTTTATAGACGGTATTATATGAGGATGATTAGTTATAAAAAAGTCTAACGTAGATGGTCGCCTTCTTGAGTCAGTTGGTATATACGTACTTTCATGGGGATAGACGATTTCCAAATGATTTGGTTGAATTTTCTCATATAGGATATTACCCCAACAATTATTTTTATTGCAGCCCCAAAAACGGTTTCTGCAATTAAAATCACCTCCTAAGATATATTTTCTAGATGAATTTGTAAGCATACGTAGATCAGAGATAAACATTTGTTTACTGTGTGAGTTTATGTTTAAACCTCCAGAGAAGTAACATGAGTATAAATGTAAAACTTCATTTCCAATGAAGATTTTAACCCCTATATGCTCAATTAGTTTTGTGTTTTTGAGTGGTAATAACTCATGTGGAATGTTTTTCTTTATTATTAGCGCTACGCCACCACCTCTACCTTGTTTACGGTCATATCTATAACAATAAAAGTTGCTGTGTCTAATAGATATTTTTTCATTTAGCCAAGTTTCACAAAGAAGGCATACATCAATTTTGTTGTTATTTATGAACTGAAAAAGTTCATCCTTTTTAAAACGAACACCACGAGCATTCCATAAAGCCATTTTTAATACATTATTATTCATCGTGATAGAAATTTGAATGCGAGGCTAGTTATGACCTCAAATTGATCCGAACGGGACTTGCATTTGCTCAGATTACTTATGAGTTCAACTGTAAGTGATTTCAGTTCTTCTAAAGAAAACAGATTTTCATTATTATTGTTTTGAGTAGACGGCATAGTGTTACCCCATGTATTTACATTTGTCGAAACATTTTGTTGTAAGCTATTAGGAAAATGTGTAGTATATTCGTTACTATTATTATTTAAATAACTATTAGTTGGTTTTGTGGATCTTCTTGGCTGAGAACGTTTTTTAAATTCTAGATAGGTTGCTCTGTTTGGACAGTCTGGCGACATGGCTTTATGAGAGCCTTTGCAGTTTGCACATTTAATTGCATCTGATTTACATTCAGAGGTTTTGTGATTTCCAGCACAGTTTGCACAGTAGGTTTTAACGTTGCACCTGTTAGAACCGTGGCCAAACATTTGGCAGTTGTAACATTGGGTTAATTTAGAACGGTTTGGTTTTTGATACTCCCATCTGACCTTAATATAATTTATTGAGGAGTAATTTTGTCTAAGCTCTTTCAGTGAGATAGACTTTCTTTCAAAATAAACTACAAAAATGACTATTTCACCCCTATTTACCATGTCTCTGGTGACAATTTTAACATCAGTACATTTTAAGCCTTTAGCCAAAAGATCTTTTTTAATTACAACTGGGTCGCATTTGTCTAAACCCAAAAGCACAGCTTTGAATGGTTTTTCATTTTTAGTAGCATAAGTAAAATATTCAAACTGACAATTTTCTTTTAATGCTTTACCGACTTTATCATAATCGTCTTTTTTTGAACAGAAAACTTTTAAACCAATAGACATTTTTCTAATTGAATAATCGGTTATTTTTAGTATTCTCATCAATTCGTGTACTTGCTCTGTTTTACACTTCAATATAGTTAAAGGTGGTACTTTTTCCTTTACGACTTCATCGATAACAGTTTCATCATCATTGTCTATTGTTTGAAGAGGAGCATAATAATTTTGATTGCCAATTCTCTGAGAAGAGGTTGGTTTATTAGTTTTACTCATTTTGCTCTGCCTCAAATAGGCAAAAACATCTTCATCACAACGCGCTCTTTTTGTAATTTTGTATTAATTTGTTATTGTATGAAACAATGCAAACGTAACTGTTTAATTTAAAAGAAGAAAACACTTTGTAGATTTATAAACACGACTTAACACCTCAAGTGCAAGTTCAAGAGTGATACCATGAGTATATTTTTAAAATTTTTACTTTTTATAAAATTTTTATTTTTTATAAAGAAACTTTTATGTCGGTAAATTATGTCGGTAAATAACAGTTAGTTTTGTTGATTTTCATTGCGTTACAAATGGTTATAAGTCAATTTTAGACGTTTAAGACATTTTTTGAAGGGGGGTTTGTATGGGGGCTAGGGTCGAATAAAGGCCGATCCTTACGAAAATCTGCAGTGTCATTTATACTTTTTTGAGAGATAGCAGAATATTTGACGTAATTATGACTTGATCCAAATTTCATCTTGAAAATTGCGGCCTGTACCTTGCGCAAAAGGTTTACATGGATATCCAGCCAGACAGACGGACGGACGGACATGTCTTAATCGACTCAAAAAATGATTCTGAATCGATCGGTATAATTTAAGGTGGGTATTGGACCAATATTTTTGTATGTTACAAACATCAGCATAAACGTATAATACCCTCCACACTATAGTAGTGTATAAAAATGGAAAGTTATTTTTTCGGCTGATTTGAAAAACAATTAACCAGAAAGTGATTAAAAAGCTAAGAAAAGTGAAACATTTAATTTGAATTATCTAGTTTCGACTATAAATCTTTGATCTCATTTGTAAAATTGAAATTTTCTAGGTCCTTATTCTTAAACGATCTAGACATGTCGGTCTAGATTGTTTATTGTATTGGTTTACATTTCGACATGGCCTCCATATAAGGTTCGTTTTAGAAAATGACTAACGTTCATAACAGGCTTAAAAGTACTATGAACCAAAATTACATATAAATCGGTAAATTGAATTTTGCGAATTGTGTTAAGTATTGTAAGTATCTTATCTTTATATTATATATATTTTTTATTTTTTTAGAAACTGTAATTTTACTGATTCGATAAAATTTATTTATGATTTCGATACACATTTAAAACGAAATTTTGATCACCTTGGATCATAAAATGATAATGTATAACAATATTATGATAAATACATAAATGTCATGATACAATATTTTGACGGTATTTAATCATAATAATAATATGTTTATACTACAATCATAATCATATAAATTTATTACTTTTTAATCATAAATTCGTTTTTCATTTAAGAAAAATATTCGGTGTTACCGAACTTTACCGAAGTTCGGGTTCGGTGTTCGGTACCGAACGAAATTTTGAGTTCGGTCGGACTCTACTAACTAATGTTAAAATCATACACGTTTCACCTTCTTTCTTCGCTTAAAAGGGTTTTTTACGTTTCAAGCCGCATTGGCCAAATGCGTGGCGTCATAAAACTGTACCAAGTTAGGGATTTCGATGTAAAATTTAAGAATATGCAATCTTGTTAACCAAGCGAAACTTATTTATGTATTCTGGCCAGTCGTAATGAAAAATTTTTTTGGTGGAATGGTGAATCTAAGTTTTATGCTAAATAGTCTTAGTTGCAGGTGCATCTAAACAATTGTAAAACAAGTAAGAAGTTATAGCAGGGCGAGGCCGACCATATAAGACCCTACACCTGTTTACGAATAAAATGTGATTTAGTTTTCATAATAAAGCATTTAAGTTGAATTGTACCTTGTCTCAGATATACTTAAGCCATTTATTGTTTAAAAAAACTGTGGATATTTAAGTAAAATTTTGATGGGCGCTAGGGTCAAATGAGGACCTATAATTATAAAGTTCATCAGGGTCATCGAGGCTAGTATAGAACTAGGTTTTGCAGCTTTTTGTTGAGTTACAAGTATATTAAACATAATTATGAACTTAAAAGCCCTATTTGGCGGTTTCAGTTATATGGAGCCTAGGTAAAATAATGGACCGATGTTAACTATTTTCAATAGGCTTCGTCTACAGTACCATAAAAGATCATGTGCCAAATTTCATTGAATTATCTTCAAAATTGCGACCTGTAGTTTAATTACAAAGTTTATAAGCTGTATTCGGGGGTTCAATTGAATGGGGGCTAGGTGAAATAGTGGACCATTTTTACTAAGCTAAGCCTATCAATGGGCTTAGTTTACGGTACAATAGGAGATTATGGGCCAATTTTCATTGAATTATCTCCAGTTTATTACAATTTTTATAAGTCCTATTCGGGCCAGGTGAAATAATGGACCGATCTTAAGCATATTCAATAGGCTTTGTCCCTGGGGCAATAGAATATCATGTATCAAATTTCATAGAATTATCTTTAAAATTGCGACCTGTAGTTTGATTACAAGGTTTACATGGACGAAGGGCCAGACGGAAGGGCATAACTAAATCGACTCAAAAAATGATTCTGAGCCGATTGGTATACTTTAAGGTGGACAAAGGACAAATATTATTGTGCGTTACAAACATCAGCACAAACCGAATATACCCTCCCCACTAAAGTAGTGTAGGGTATAAACATAACAATAAGATTAATTTAAATTTATCGCTCCCTAATATTCAATATATTTTAATAGCGCCTTAAAGCATACTATGAAATGCAACATTTACAGAATCGGCACTATATATTTTTATTGAAGAAACAAGTTTTGAACGGTGAATCCTATCACTCGTTGTAATAGTTGACAATTATAAAAATGGCTTGATTGAACTTTTAGTCTTTAATATTAATATGAATTTGTAGATAGGATCCTTTGTTTTGTGTTAATAAATCACAAAATTTGGTAGACTCAGTAAAATTCGAATCAGGGACGAACCATTTTTTTGTTTTTCGAAATTCATTTTAGATCGAATATATTCGAATATCGTATATTCGATTACGTTTCCACAGTTAGTTACGCAACAGTCGAAAATTGGTATTCCAACAATAATGGAATCATAAGAAAAAGTAAAATTTTATTTCAATGCTTTACGATTGTGTATATCCTGCATTACGATCCTAACTACATTTTTGTATGTTGTTATTTTGTGACAGAGTTTCGAATCGAAAAGTTGCGAAAAGAAGAAAATTCGAATCAGGGACGAACCATTATTTTGTTTTTCGAAATTCATTTTAGATCGAATATATTCGAATATCGTATATTCGATTACGTTTCCACAGTTAGTTACGCAACAGTCGAAAATTGGTATTCCAACAATAATGGAATCATAAGAAAAAGTAAAATTTTATTTCAATGCTTTACGATTGTGTATATTCTGCATTACGATCCTAACTACATTTTTGTATGTTGTTATTTTGTGACAGAGTTTCGAATCGAAAAGTTGCGAAAAGAAGAAAATTGCAATATCAAATGCAGAATAGGAACGATTGTAATATAACCAAAATTAGGCCCTATCACTAGGAAACCCAGTTTCTTGGATAATTTCTGTGCAAAAACAATAGACCATTCACAAAAATTCATAATATTTGGGTACTAAAGTTGGAAGCAGGATTAACAACAGCATTTTTCACCGTGTAAACAACGACATTTGTTTATATCAAAATTTCCGATTTGTATTAAAAAAATTTAAATTTTACGTACTTTTTTATACTCTATGTAGAATGGGTAGGGCCTATTTGAAATTGTCAAAAATTGTACAAAAGTTGGTGTATTCCAAAGTATCTAAATAGAAAATATATAGCCTGTTCAGAAATACATCACTGAACTCATGCAAATAAACTGCTGAATATTGTAAAATGTATATTAGGGAAATAACTAAATTTGGCGAATTTTTTGGGATACACCCACGTGATGGCCGATCATTACAAAAATCGGTAGTGTCACTTAAAGTGCTCTAAAACAAAATTTCATCGATATTTGTTGACATAATAAAACATTTAACTTAATTATCAGCCCAAAGGTTCTATTTTGGGTTACGGTTGTATGGGAGCTAAACGAAACAATGGACCGATTTCAACCATTTTCAATAGCATTTGTTCTTGAATCAAAATAAGAGTAGGTTTGTGTTAAATTTTATCAAATTATCTTGAAAAATGGACACACAGACGGACATAGCTTAATCGACTCCAAAAGTGATTCAGAGCCAATTGGTATACTTTAAAAATTTTTAAAATATTTTTCTTTACAAAATATACAATTTATTTGTCTATTGTTTGTATTTTTTTCTTTTGGATTTTGATTTGTAACTTGGGTTTCTTTTATTTTTCACCATAATTTTCTTCATAATCAATTTGAAATTGAAAATAAACCAAAAAATAGGTTTCATAATACATGAATGAAAAATTTTCAATACATTTTGACAACAAATTGTATTATGAAACTCTGATATTAATACAAAGTATTGTAATGTAAAACTCCCTTTAAGGTGGGTGTAGGGCCAATATTTATGGGTGTTACAAACGTCAGCATTAACGCATAATACCCTCTCCACTATAGAGATGGTGTTTGAGCCTTAACTTGAATGAGAAAACGTTATCGAATATCATATACAAACGTAGACTACATTGGCGTATGGGTCAATAAGCTTCAAAATAACAGAATGATTTCAGTCTAGAAATGGTTCAAGTCAATCATTGAATGAATCCATCCATCTATCTATCTATCTATCTATCTATCTATCTATCTATCTATCTATCTATCTATCTATCTATCTATCTATCTATCTATCTATCTATCTATCTATCTATCTATCTATCAATCTATCTATCTATATATCTATCTATCTATCTATCTATCTATCTATCTATATATCTATCTATCTATCTATCTATCCATCAATCTATCTATCTATCTTTCTATATATATATATATATATTATATATATATATATATATATATATATATATAATATATATATATATATATATATATATTATATAATATATATATATATATATATATATATACTATCTATCTATCCCTCCATCTATCTATCTATCTACCTATCTATGTATGTATGTATCTATCTATCTATCTATCTATCTATCTATCTATCTAAGTAAACAAAAGATCAGTGTTTGTTCGTAATCGATTGACTCAGGAACTACGACTCCTGATAGGACCAAATTTCAAAATTTTTCAAGATATTGCTTAAAAATCGTCTAGTATTCACATCATTTTGGCAATGCAACTAAAGTGACAACCTAGATACATAATAGACCCATTAAATAACGTTACTCGTAGTAAAGTTGGAATGGAATATTAAAAAATAAAACTTTGTTAATGGATTTTAATCTTTATCATTTATTGATCAAAAATTATGCTTAATGGTACAAATCAAAATGACATTTTATTAGGAAGTGTATGGGTTGATTTAACTGTTTATTTCTATTTATTCTTAAGATGATTTTATTTTTCTTAAATTTTCATACTTAAAAGAGGACTTAATTTTAAAGAAAAATAACAAAAAAGTATATGAAATATAATTTATATTGTTATAATTACAATTTATTTGTTTTCGTTCAATCAATCAACATAACATGTGTAAGGATGTGTGTAAACATGTATGTATATATCATGGATGATGAATGTTGTATGTGTTTTATAATTTTTTTGAAATATATATTTGGAAATACAAATTCATTTAATATTTTTTTTTATATATATAATGTTTTATAATACAATACGATTCAAAACATGAATAGTTAAATATTGATTTTTGCTTACATGGAAGTGCTAAAAGTAGGAAGTTTGACTTTATATTTAGTCTTTCTAAATTTTAAACTAAATTTCAAGAATAGATGACTGAATATGGCAGAAGTAAAATGATTCAAGTAAAAATGATAAGATTCGAAGATTATTATTTCTTGTTTGTTTGTTTGTTTGTTAATGACTTTAATGTATGACTTAGTTTTTGGCTGCTGCTATTCTAGTTGGTGTTTGCTTTAAATAAATAAAACTAATAAAAGCAGCTTTGTCCGAAAATACATAATTTAAAATATATAGTATATATAAATAAGGAATAAACTTATAAAAGAAAACTCATTAAAATAAAATAAAAAATGGTATTTTGCAAATTTAAAGTCTTTTCACTAAATACTGGCATAAAAGTTTCAACACTTCTACACAGTGTATTTAAAAAAAAAATGTTTCTTCTTGTTTTTGTTTTTTTTTTTTCTAAAAAAATGTTTTAGTAGTGTAACATCTATATTCTAGGTTCTTTTATTCTTTAGCAGCTGTTTCTGTTTGTATTTATGTTTAATATAATATGTATTATTTATTACCTTAAATAAGTAAAAATTTGAAAATCGAAAAATGTTTTCCTTTTTTGGGATTTTATAAAAATTTTTACTTTATATAAGCTGCTAATTGATTTTTGCTCAGTAATTGCTAATCTCTATGTGAGTTTGAGCGCGAACGAGAAATTGAAGAACCACCGCCTCCGCCATGTCTACGAGATTCTGTGCGACTACGTTTTGAGTGAGTGCTTCGTTTCGGTGATGGTGAATCATCTTCGTAACGTCGCTTAGGCGATGGTGAATCTACAGCAGCTGCTCCAGCTCCTCCGTTACGTTCATCATCACTGTATCGATAAGAATCACCATTTTCACCACGTCCATTTTCTCTAGTACGACCGTATGTTTCTCTAGCTTTGCGTGATGTTTCTCTAGTTGCAGACACAGAACGACTATGGGATCTTGATGCTGATCGTGAGTGAGACCTATTGCGACCTCGCGATGCACTACGTGAACGACTGCGTGTATGACTGTAAGTGAACGAGTTGGAAAATAGAAAAGAAAAATTACTATAATTTTCTAGAATGTAAAGATTTAATTATAAACGTTAAAATTTAATGCAAAACCATATTTTACGAATAATTTAAAGTTAAAAATTTTAACTAATTTGATAAATTTTAACTTAAAATTGATCGAATTAGCTTACGTATCGAATACACATTTCGATATCGAACTGTTAGATATCAGCATGTCATCATCATTAAAAATAATGATAGATTCTACTCGATAATTGTAGGGTTTTAGGACCCTTGGTTTTATTTTTAAAAGTTATTTTAAATATTTTACGAACGATGTACATTAACAATTAAAAAAAAAACTAATAACAGGTCTCCGACCTTGGTATACAACCCTTTAAACTAAACTAAAAACCTTCAGTTAGATGCCCTATTAGTCGAAGGAGTCATTTCCTATAACAATTTTTCATTGTACTGGAGACCCATTGACATAATTGCCAAGAGCACATTGTGCCATTATTAGTTGGGGCATCATATAGAGGTCGGTTGTTGTAACAGATTAAACTATACAATTTTTAATCCTGGGGTTCAGTATTTAGATCCAAGCCAAGAAATGGGGTCCGTGTCCACAAGCTGGACCTATGTATATTGGGGAAGGCACGGTCTATGCGGGACCAGCAGGCGTTGAGCCTGTCGCTCTATCCCGATCTTAGTTGTGCCACAGCAACTCTTGTTTTCCGCGTGAGGTTCTTCTCTATTTCTGCTATGGACCTTGGAGACCTTTAAGGACGACATTGATGCGGTAACCTGAAACCGCGGTATTGATGGCGTCTCTATGAATGTCGTTCAAAGCTGGTGTATACGAATTCCAATCTAAGGGATCCTGAACATAACTTCGTATGCTCTCTTCGTATACGCAAAGGACCTTCCTCGGGGAGCATCCTACTGTGTGATGTTAAAGTTGGGATGACTCCTCCGGTGACATCCCAGGAGGAACTGTTTTGTCAGCATGACATTATGTTCTTTGACTTTGAGGACTTTAGTTTCCTTGTGTAGAAGCTGCTATGAGGTTATGGGTTCCAGGTATACAGCCCTTTACAGTCCGTAGGCAGTATTTTGGCAGCTTTGAATATTTCTCCACTAGGTGTCACTCAGCGAAGGAGACCACACTCTAGCAGCATAATTAACCACTGACCATTCCCCAAGTGCTGCCGGCTAGCGCTTGGAGGACTTTATTTCTACTTCGCAATATGTGCGTAATTGCAGTGGCATTAGCTGAGGATGTAAACAGGTTGTTAAAGGTATCTTTGTCCATTCCCCAAGTGCTGCCGGCTAGCGCTTTGAGGACCTTGTTTCTACTTTGCAATCTGTACGTAATTGAAGTGGCAAGAACTGAGAAAGTAAACAGGTTGTCAAAGGTGACCCCCAAAATCTTTGGGTGGTTCACGGTCGATATTTGGTTTCCATCGACAACGACGCCTAGGTTCAAATTTACCTCCTTCGTCCCGGTGGTGATAGTTTTACGTTACGTCCAGTGAAGAAGTGGTGTATTTCTCCGAGAAGTCTACAACTACAAGAGGCCCGGTTGACCTCTGCGTTGGGTTTTGAACAAGTGTCTTACAGTTTGTAAAGAAAACACCAGTAAATGCCTCACGTGTAAATTAATACAATACGAATTAAATTAATTTTCATTACAATCTTCATGCTTTAAGCTACGTTCACAATAATAGAGTGCTCCAGCAAATTGTCTTTCTGTTTCTTTTTATCAACAATATTTTAAATTTGACTATCTCTTTTAAAATAACTCCAGAGTGGAGTACTCTGTCATTGTGAACGTAGCTTTATACATTGCATTATCAATATCATGTAAATATATATTATTATCGTGTTGTGAAAATATTATTCAACAATGTCATTAGATTGACATCACATTCTAGAACATAAAGATCCTATTTTACATTTGTTATTGGCTGAAAGTTTACCGACAGTCAAAAACTTAGGATGGAAGAGCGATTATTATAAGACATTCAGGTTCAGGTTTTCCAATCAATGTTAAAATATATTTATACGGATTCTACTGATATATAATTTGATATTTAAATCATATGAGGTTACCTAATGAAATTCGAAAAATGTTGATGTTTTTCTGTTGTTTTTGGAATGTTAAATTAATGCTCTTTCAAAAACCCTCTTGTTTGGATTCCCAAAAACACACCCTTAAATTACATTATAAAAATCATTTGGTTACATTTTAATATTTTCTTTTTTTCAATTTGTGTGTTGTTTTTTTTTTACAATTGTATGTATATTTATAAAAATAATACATTAACTTAATGTATAATAGGATTAATAAAAAAAGACTCAATAACTTAAAACTACGGGAAGTTGTATATTAAAATAAAAACACTAATGGCTAACAGTGATTTAAAGTTAAATAAGTGAAACTATGTCTATTTAATCTGAATCGACAGTTTCTTCTTTAACTTTTTTTGATTTTTTCTTAGCAGGCGTTTCTTCTGTGGGTGCTTCTGGGGCTTCTTGGTCCTTATTTTTATTCTTCTTTTTCTTCTTTTTCTTTTCGGACTTTACTTCGGAAGTAGTGGGTGTTTCTTCTACTTCCTCCTGCTGCTCTTCAACTTTTTCCTTCTTAACTGGGGTGGAAACGTCAGCCGCCGATTCAGAGTGTTTACGTTTCTTCACAGATAGAGTACTGTCAGCTTCAGGTTGATAAGTAAACACCTCGCTAAATAAAATAATAAAATATTGTTAATATTTAAAGATATATTCTTAAAATTTTGTAAAAATCAAGTAAGATTTAGTTATTGTTTTCTTTTCTTCAGACAGCCAAGGTTTATCATCATTGTAATTTTTATCTTCAGACAAATGCGAAACCTTTGTGGTATCATCATTTTGAAAAGTAACAATACAATAAATCAACTTCATTCCTTCGAATACAAACCTTTTAGCTTGATATTTCTCAAATTTAGCTTTAGCTTTGCCAGTTCCCGAAAGTTTACGAAGGTTTCCTTCTTCGAGTAATCGCAGTCTGGATTCCAATTTAACTTTATGGGCAGCACCCAATTCAAAGGTGGCTTCCTCACCAAAAGCGTCAACACGTGTTGCCAGCGATGCTTTAGCAGCAAGAGAACGTGACATTTTTCCTTTGTTCTTTAAACTAGCTTGACCCACTAGCTGAGCGTTGAAGATTAAACCATACTTAGGTGTGTCTTTCTTAGTCTTAAGAGCACGGAACAAAGCCTTTTCAGCACCGAGAATTTGTACAGTAGATGAGGGATGCTTGGCGAGATTTATTAAAGAACCAGCATGAGCAATTAAGCGAGCTCCTACAGTTTCACCAACCAAAACTGTTAGATTTGGTGCCATAGCCATCATACGTGTTTTCAGGTAATCATACAAATGTGTTCGGTAGTCATTAATGGATAAAATTTCATCACACAAACATTGGATATTCATAATATCTTCCTCGGAAATTTCAGTTCCCATAGAGATTTCAGCAGCTTCCTTGACTTTTTCCTCTACATCTTCGGGTAAAATGTCAGACAAATCAGCGGCCGCCATATTGTCTCTTGTACCCACGAGTTTAATAGTCTTTGCGAAGGCAATATTATCTGTTATAATCTTACCTAACTCGGGAAAATGCCAACCGTACCATTCACGTGCTCTCATCATGTAGTTGTTCAATTCCTTATCCAAATCATCCAACAAACATTGTGCCTGCACAATCATAGTATCAATTTTATCAGGTGAAAATTTTAACTTATAGCGTGACAGTGAATGAGCCAAACCTAGGGCCATAGCAGTCATTTCCTTTTTAGGCAATCCACCCAAAAGACTGTCGGCTTGTTGTCTAATACATCTCATCAATTCCTGGACTCCGGTATTGTAGACACATTGTACGGACAATTTATCTTTGATGGCATTACCTAACTTGGCATCGGCGACCAACAATGATTCCTGTACTTCATCGCCGAGCAACTTCTTCAAAGTCTTCTTCAATGGTTTTGAGACTTTGCCCTCCACGGCTGCGGTGGCGGCTGCCAAAGCTTCTGTAGTGTCGTTGAATTTTTCAAAATGTTTCAGTTTTAACAATTTATTGGCTTTTTCGGGTGTTTGAAATTCCAAATATAGGTTATCTACTTCTTGCATTTTCTTTTCATCCATTAATTTGAAAATTGCGTAGCCCGCCGGCGTTTCATAAAGCACAAACATTTTTTTGTGTTTTGTTTTTAATTAATTACACTTTTTAATAAACTTTATTTTTTTTTTTAATTCAACACTTTTAAAAATTAACTTTTTCTATTCCAACATGCAGTCGTGGAAAAATATAAGTCCACGCGCTTTCGTTGAAAATCCAAAATGAAGGCAGATATAGGGAAAACACGTGTGTAGATGAATTTTTACTAAGCACACTAGCGCCCCCTGGTTGTCATTTGCGTTAATATGACAGTAGCTCAAGCATTTACTTGTGAAAATGTCAGGCATTCGAGGTTGCCATACTTAAAAACACTTAAACTTTAAAACTCTTAATTTAAATTTTAAATACTACCGTCTTATGCAAAAACGATTATTAAGTTAACAATGGTTTTTAAAACCTGTTTCTGTATGGAAAAAGTGTATAGTAAACCATTGTTAACTTTAATAATCGGGCGGTTATATAGGATTTTAAACTCGAAATAGGATTTAAATAAAATTAAAAACTATACATATAGATATTATAACAGTATACAATTATGTTAGTATAATATTGATGTAAAAGCATTGGCATTATATTTTTGGAGTTTTTTTATTTAGGTTGACATTATAGTTCTTTAAATTTTTAACAATGATCGGAAAGTTAATAAATGGTTTGTTATTTATGTATTAAATCCGCCCTAAAAATTATGGTGAGTGTTTAGATATTGAAATTTTGACTATTTCGTCTAAAATAATTTTGATATTACTATCCTGAACGTCAGGACGAAGTAGCAAAAAAATATATATTTGGCTGTTTAACTTATGTGTTGAAAGCTGAAGAACAAAATAGGTTGATAGTAAGATATGTACAGTAAATCAATTAAATAATTTGCCTATGTAAAATTTTATAAATTTTAAGAAAAAACTTTATCTGAACAATTATTTTTAGCAAAATAAAGCAATTTGTTGTATTTTTAGAGAATATCTTATATTTTAATTTTCTACCATAAAATGTAAAATTGTTATATTAATTAACGAGCTTTTTGATAAAATGTGAACGTATTATTAATTTTTTGGGTCAATAAAGTATTTTGCTTTTTTAGGTTTTTTGTTCACTTTTTTTAATATTGCTGCATTATTTTATAAAATTTAATATTTTTATTACTCCTATATATTAGAATAACATTTTTTAGATATTTTAGTAGTGGAACAACTAAATTTGGACATTTCTTAACCGATTTATTATCCTATATACCTATCAGAATTTATCAATATTTGACTTAACATGAGATCTATCGTTTCTTTCATTAAATTTCGAAAATAATAAGTAATTTTGAATTGGATACATGATATATTAGATAATCAATGGATTTGGACCTAGAAAAAATGTTTTGTGAGGTATAAATCTATATATAATAACAAAAATAATCCGGGTTTTTGGTCATTTTGTATTGATAAACAAAAACTACATTACGGAAACTCCATCTATTTGGGGAGTATTGTGTAAATTTTATTTAGAATTGTATAATATTGATTCTTATTCAATAAATCTAATTCTAAGTACCATCCTAGCCACTCTAAGTATGAGGACATCACCATATACCACTATAGAACTATTAAATGCTAAAATCTTGATTTTCAACCTCATATTTTAAATTCTTTATTTTATGAATAAGATACAGTAGGCGTATTTGGATCTGGATAGTTATTCTTGATTTGGGTTCTAAATATATATAAGTGTATGTATTAGGTGAAAAATATTGCTTTTGTTGACGTTACGGTATGATAACCACCTCTATTTTAAAATATCTAAATTAGATATTTTTCTTGTACTACACGACAGAGTTCACTTTACATTGGTTCCAAGCAACCTAAGGTCTGTTTAGAGGTATAAATTTAAACACAGTGTTCCTCCTAGTTCGTATATAGATTTTGGAAAAGATAAATCAGGAGTTCAATAGTTTTCCTTTGAAAAAGCACTCAGTGCGTTTTTTCTAATAATTCTTTGGATCTATTCATCTATTACTCTATTTTTTTAATTTTTTAATGTTATTGATTAAACATTTCATAATTATATTTTATTGATTTACACTTGCTCTAGAAATCTCAACTAATTTTTTTTATATCGAAATTTCCTCATTATTATACTTTAAACATTTTAAGGCAAATAACATCACATTTTCACTAAATGAGAATATGATTTCTGCAAATCGCAATTGAAAAATACTTAACACTCTTCCTTTTAACAATAAAACAATAAATTCCAAAAATAATTAAAAAATAATTTGAAAACCCCAATGAAATTAACCGGATTTCTCAATATGCAAAATACTTTATTGACATGCAAATTCTGATGAAAAAACTTAAAGTGCAACAACAAATGCACCAAAATTTGTATTTTAATATATTTTCTAATTTTTCCCATTTTACACAATCTCTATTTTTAATTGGAAAACATATATTTACTTTTTACCAGTTTTTTCGAATTTTATTTATGAACAAAAAACAAAATTCTCTTAAAAAAGGTTGGCAAAAAACTTATTTGATTCACTGTATGTCGTTTTACTTATTTTACATTTTATTCAGCACCACAAAATATACGGAGATTTTAATCTTTATATAGGTTTTATTAAACATTCTTAAAATTAGACCAACAAATAATGTACATTTTCTTTAATTTTGATATATTGTTTATATACAAAAGTGAGTTAATATTGGCGAATCTGTTGTCTTATATTTTGATAGATAGAGGCTCAATAGATGAAGCTAGAACTATTCCACGTAATGATCAACAGTTCAACCACTAGTGATTTTTTATTAATGCATTTTGGAGTTTTATTATCTTTATTGTTTCCAGCTGTTTATAAATACACAGAATCATAGTTATGATGGAAAGGGATAATAATGCAAACCAATAAAAACGTTTCTAGTACTGTTCAAAATTTTAGTATAAGTCGAAATTTCCAAATGTCTTACATAGTCCAACACGACAAATTGAAAGTTTTTAAGAAATAAAGATATTTAAACTCCAAAATTATATATTAGGACAATTAAATGAGTTAATATGTAGACTTTTTATTGTCAATTGATCTAGGCTTCAGCAATCATACAAAATAAACCGTTGCTATCAAAATAAAACTTAAGACGTGTCTGTTATATTGTATACTAGCATAACTTGGGTGCTTCGCTACCCTAAATATGTTCAATATCGTAAAAATATCAAAAAGTACCATCGGAAAAACGAAAAAGTACAAAGATCTCTTTCAATAAATTCTCATTTAATAAGGACCGTGTGTTCCGGTTATCCATTATAAAGAATCCATTTGAATAATAGAAAAGTACCAAATAGTTCCCACTTTCAGAATATTATTCAGTCAAGACCATGTATGTTTAAATTAATGTTCCTATATTGAACATTTTAGAAAATTAAAAAACTATCAAAAGTGGAATAAAGTTTACCTAAGTGGAAAGTACTAATAAAAAGAGTACAATGTTTCCCCTTTTCGCTTAGAAGTATACTTTTTCGAGAATTAAGTTTACAAAATATTCCTTATTTAAATCTACATATATATCACAGATAAAACTCAAACGATTCAAATCTGCATTCATTTATTCCAGAAAAATTGTGCTTTAAAAAAGGTACCAAACAATTTACTCGAATTTGGTCCTATATAGGCCTTAGTACTCGAATTCTAAAATAATATACCAAAAGCTTATTTTGTGTGAGTAAATAAACTACTTTCTGAAATTTTATAAAAGTTGGCTCAATGAGTTTGAATAAAATTAAATTTGCCGTTTTTCCCCTTTTTGGTACTTTTTTACCCAGTGAAATAGCAAAAATTTTATTACAATAAATATTACAGAGTTAGTCCGTAATTTAATATGAATAATTCAATAAACCGAAAAAGTTTTCTTAATGTGCTAAAAAAAGTACAATAAATACAGTTTTGTCCCTTTTACACCCAAAAAAGACTGAATTAAAAAAAAAGTACAAAACAGGTGTCTCATAATTTTGAGAGATGTATCCAAAATATTTAGAAAAAATTTGATTATGTTAATTAGTTTAAAAGTTATAAAGGGCTGAAAAAGGTACCAAAATCACCTTTGTTACACATTTTTAACCCTTAAAAGTACAAATTTCAAAAAAGTACCAGACACTCATCTGCTCATTTTAAGAGTAGATACAGGTGCATTTAAAAATTTTCTAGTATCACTAATATTATGTAAGATATTTAAGAAAACCAGTTTTACCCGTTTTTTCCCCTTTTTACCCGTAAATGTACAAATTTCCAAAAATCAGTCAGGCAGTAACGCTACTCTTTTATATATATAGATAATACTGAAATAATGAAGGAGAAGATTCCAAATGCTTAATTTTATTAAATCGAATCAAATATCATGTTTCCAATAATACAGACGCTCTTTAGTGCTTTTGTTTCATAGCACCAATTTCTTTTGCCAGATAGATGAAGCTAGAACTAGATGAAAATAACGGTGGTACATAATACATTTATATGTACTTGAAATGTACATAACTACATGTGCAAGTGTTCGAATAGACCTGCAAATGTTGCGATCGTGCACGATAACTACAGTTTTTTTATAATTTTTTTATACTATAATGTAGCGTAATGCTACATTATAGTGTTGTAATGGTTGTTGCAAATAATACAAATATTAAAAGTAACTAACCCAAGTTGTTTACCACAAGCATGAATCTGACCCGTAGGCATAAAAAATTGTTTCCAAAATATTTTTTCCTAGGATAGACAAACTATAATTCTTGCTTAAAAAACTGTATTTGTTTGAGCAAATTTTACCAGTACAAGCATCTGTAAACAAATGTTTACGAAAAATGTCGTACATTGTAAAAATTCTTCGTTGTTTCTTACCACAAAATTGTCTGGTAATAGGGTACTGGCACACGTTCAATATATATTGATCTATTTGCATCACGACGCATTTAAATGGATTGATGAATACGTCGGGTATGCTACACGTTCAATATTTTTTACGTCAGTATTTGGAATATTTTATGGTATACGGGTCTGCGGATGATTAAACAAATGCCGCGAAAATCCCGAAATAACAAAAATTTAGAAAAAAGTAATTTTCTTTTATATTTTTTTAACAAGTTTTCAAACGATATTTCATTTTTATTTGTTTTATTATATTTATTTTTCCGAATTTTACAAATGTATCGTAATCTATATCTCAAAACATGCTACACGTTCAATATTTATCACGTGATCCATTATAAATATTGATACGAATTTTGGATTTCAGAAAATTGGTGTTTTCTGTGATATGGAACACGATCCGTCAATATTACATGCTATACCTTCAATACATATCATAATACAGCAAATATCACGATATATATTGTGCCAGTGCCCATAAAAACGTAATTATACGAAACATTTTAGTATAATATAATTTAATTTCAATATTATCGTATTTATGTAGTATTTTACCTAATTTACATTTTATTTCAACAATTTTCTGTTTGGTTTTCTGAAAGAGCGTTTATATGTGGGCAGGTGTCAAGAATTGTCCAATCTTAATAAAATTTTACGGTAGAATATATTTTTTATTTCGAATTTTATTGTGTGGTAATGTTAAAAAAAATATGGACATAAAGCCATTTTCTGAATGATATTTTAAAAGGGGACTATGGTGAGGAGATTTATGAGACGATATTTTAAGGTATAGAACCAATATTTTTAGACGCTTAAATGCATAAAAGGAAATAAATGAAAACTATGTAAAATTTAATTTCATAGTTTTAAAAACACAACCTTGTATTTTATTGTTAAGAATTTTTTAGAATTTATTTTATTTTAAAAATATCCAATAAACATTTTTATAAATATGCAAAATATATGCAATTTATGCCTTTTTAACAAAATTCGCAACAACAAATCTATGCCATTTTGTAGAAAATTCTTTGATTCAAAAAAAAAAAAAATAGTTCAAAGTTATTTTGATTATTATTTTGACTATAAACAAACATTTGCATAGAAATCCTTGTCGACTTACATTTTTTTGTTGTTACGTCCTTTTACATAACAGGTGACTATTTACATTTACATAAGGAATATGTATGAAAATGGAAGATATGGTAGATTCTTTGTTAAATAGCCTTTAAAAGAAAATAGTGATGGCTATTTCAGATATTTCATTAAAGTTTTCCAGAAAGTTGTACCTATGGTAATTAATCATGAGTTTATAAAATTTATTGCCAATTTTAAAATTTGAAACAAAAATCGTTGGACAAAAGAATCAAGTTCTTTTCTCAATATTTAGTTTCGAAACTTAATAAGGGTTTTCATTTAATCGTTCAAACCCCTAGTAAAATGTGTAACCTGTGCATGTTTCCATTCTCGCAATTGAATTGTATGGAAATTGATTTGCACAACCCTTATAAGTTTGAGCGACTATTTAGAATGGCAAACTTTAGAGAACACATTTTGTGCTTTTAATAAATCCGTTTACTATTGTTCACTTTTGAATTTATGCACTGAATGTTCACATTTTAAATATATTTTGTAAAATGGTTTGTTAAAATATTTTTTTATTGTTTCGTTAGACATTGTTTTTAAATGTTTATAAATATTGTAAATGGACAGAATTTGAACAGGGGTTTTATGAAACAAGTCAAACAAACTTGACCACTTGCATAAATGGGAAACTTAAGCGTTGAAATGAAAACCCTTAATATTTTATAAAGACGATTTATTCTTTACAATCCATATACATATATTTTTTAAATGATTTAGGAATTGGTTTTGGAAATTTTAAGTGTTTGATTGAAATAGTGTAGAATCAGTGTAAAATAAGTGCAAAAAACGTGTATTTTGAAATTTTTTAGAAGCATGTACTTTGGAATCATAGCATTTTTGAACAGGCCACTGTCAATTGCAAATACATGGAAAAATTGCATTAAACAATGTCTTTCCGGGCCTAATGTATACATACACATTAGGGTTATAATCAAAATAAGATCCTATCACTACGTAGTAGCCTATAATATTTGATTTATAGGTTACAAATTGTATCCTTTTTTACCATTTTTGAATAGTATGTATTTAGGTCAATGAAGAGAATTTGAACTTTTTTTACATTATAAAATAATATAGAGTAACTTTCAAAAAATATCACATTTGTAAAGAAATTGTAATCTAAACAAATGTCAACTAAGAATTTAAACCAGCTTTAAAAATACTTTACACATATCTGATGTACATAAATATACCTTAAAGGTATGAACTATTAACATAAATAAAACCACTTACCGCCTTCTGCTACGACCATGACGATGACAATCACGTGCATAGTGTCCCCGGTCTCCACAGTCATAACATTTGCTATCACCACCGCCTCCACCAGCACCGCCACCACCTCCTCCATTTCTACCGCCACCAATACCTCTGCCGCCACTGCCGCCATAACGGTCACCACCACCTCTACGGTCGCCGCCACCTCCACCACCACTACGTCCGCCACCAGTTTTTGTGCTCTTGCCGGTAGACAATTCTACACGAGCTCTGCGGCCACATATAGTACGACCATCTAAACCCTTTACGGCATCGGCCGCATCACGTGCATCTTCAAATTCAACAAATGCAAATCCTGGCGGAGAGCGTGCAATCCAAACACTACGCAATGGACCGTACGCACCAAATGCATATTCCAATTCATTCTTTCGAGCACTATTTCCCAGATCGCCAATATAAACTTTACGATCACTGGGATAACGAGACATTTTCTTCGACTAAAATGAGAACAAACAAAAAAAATGAGACAAATATGCAAGCCAATTTTGAATGCATAGTTTTCATTTTGGAAGTAAAACAAAACGAGTAAACACAAAATTTTTATCTATTCTTTTGTCTGCAGCCAATACCCCCTGTATAAAATTTACAAGGGTTAAAAAGAAAATGATAAAAAATCGATTCTCTTTTTAATGCATTAAAATTCTTTGAAAGTTTTTCACTTACCATTTTCAAAAAATTATATTTTTATAGAGTTTTTAATGTAATAGTTATTTTATGTTTATTTTGTTATCTAAATTAATAAATTCTTAAAACATGCTCACAAATGAAAAAATCGGAAAATGAAAATCTTGTTCTGCTTTTTCTTTTCTTCTTCTGCTGCAACAACGCGCAAAAAACCGAATGCGAATAAAATAGCAGAAACAATAATGATAATTTAGATAATTTTAATATTCTTCTCTTTTACTTTTTCTTTTCTTCTTCTGGCAACACTAAAGAAATCGCTATAAAAATGGCATAAAAGGCGAGTTCACATAAGGTGGTGTTATTTATTTTTCGTTCGCTAAATTTAAATAATGACATAATTGGTATGTATTAAATCTCAGCACAAGGCAACAATAATGCTACAATTTGTACTTGTCTTCATAAGCACAGGAACATTTTTAGCAAATTGTCGCATTATTGTTGACTTGTGCAGGTCCTTAGTATGTATACGCAAATTAAATGTTAAGTAATTAAACAATATTGTATTTTAAATGTTTTATTTAAACTGCTGGCGGACGCTGACTTCTACGTTATAGCCAAGTATTAAAAACTATCGAATCTAACAATAATTTTTTATATACACTGTGTAAATAATTTGATTAACTTAAATCTGTTAAGGAAAGATTAACAAGGTATGAGGTATTTGACACCACTGCCTACCAAATACAAGACAAGTTTGGTTGTTGCAACTTCCTCAATTAAATTCGCCTTTATTCAAACTGTGATATTTTAAATTACCTATAATTTGGTAAAACTTGAAAAAAACGGAATATTTTTATCACTGTTGAAGAGCTGCAAACCATAGTGTTGCCACATCTTACGTAAAAACATTTTTTTTTATAAAAGTGTACTAAAAGTGAGGCTATCACATTACTATGAATGTTCGTACTATAATAATTGTAAACAAACAAAAACATAAAATCATATAAATATTTTAAAAACTTTATAAAATGGTTTGTGAAAAATGTGAAGCAAAACTGGCTAAAATTGCCACTCCAGATCCCTGGAAAACAGGACCCGCTCGCAAAATCAATGAAAACAAAGCATTGTCTTCTGCCAAGGATAGATTTAATCCCATTGGAAAAACACTTCCACCATGCCGGTAATGTTTAAATAATTGGTTATGTTCAATAAAGTTAAAGTTGGAAACATTTTTATATACAAATGTGTAAATGGTTTTAAACTAAATATTTATTCCCTACACCAACATTCGACTAGTATAAATTTAAATAATTACGAAAATTTTACAATCGCACTTGCATTTCTAATCTACGTTGTATTTTTACGTTGCAGAATTTGCCGTCAAAAAGTTCACCAAGCTGGATCGCACTATTGTCAAGCATGTGCCTACAAAAAAGCTATATGTGCCATGTGTGGTAAAAAGCTAATGAGTACCAAAAATTATAAACAAAGTTCAACGTAAAATACAAAAAAGTTGTTGTATTCAATATCAAAACTATTTTTTATATACTTTTAACAGTACAGTAATTATGCTCTTAAATCTTAGTAAAAATTAGCAATAACAATTATTAATAGTAATGTGTAATGTTTAACAAAATATAAATACTATGACTCTCATGACTCTGTTTGGGTTTGTGTTTCCGGGTCCTTTTCCTTAGCCTTTTTCTTTTGTCCCGAGTAGGCATAACTTAAAGCTTCTTTGTTAAATTCCAATGGCATTATCCCCAAATCGCCACTGTAACGATTTTTAACAATTTGTAAATATTTTTTGCCCTTTAAACTGGTCAAACGCTTATCCTGGATAATTAAAACATTATCCGCTTCTTGGCTAGCCTTGGCCGAACCAAATATGGAACTAGTAGTCAAATCATCTTCTTCTCTTTCTTTGCGTGGATGCATAACCAAGGTGACATGTACATTGTGTTTAGTAGCAAGAGCACGAAATGCCGCAATTATATTGTCTTGTTCCCAAAATTTGTCCGTACGATAGGTATTTGAAATACCCATCATAAATTGTAGATTATCTATTATAACATGACTTATATCGTGGACATAGTGGGCATGTTCGATCGCTTCCATTACGATTTTCAGCGGTTGTTGTCCGTGAAAAGTCATAAAGTACATGGGATACTTTTCAAATTCTGTAGCCCAATGATCGAATTCATGTAATTTTTTTTCTAATGAGTATCCCACAAATTGCCTTAACAGAGTTGATGCTAAACGGGCATTTCTAATTTCAAATGAACCCCATAGTGTTGAAACGCCTTGCAATGCCAAATCTAATGAATATTCACTCATAAATGTAGTTTTACCACTACCGGTAGGTCCAGTTATTATAGTCAACTCTCCCTTGCGATGTCCTTTAAGTAGTTTATTAAGTATGGGAAACCGTTTCCATTTAACACCATTCACTTTTTCTATATTTTGCAATTCACTTAGGACGTCATTTCTCAGAGAATTAAAAGTTGTAATTGATTTGTGCCGCACTGGCGTGGCTCTCTGCAAAATACCCCTTATATTTAAACGTTTTCTATGTGCTTCAAATGGGCAGGGTTCAGCAACGGTGGGTCGTATGAGAAGACAACGTTTTTCATCCATTTTATTGGCAAACGTTTTGGCAACATCCCAACCCGTAGAATCACACTTAAACCATAATACCAATTCCTTAAAGTGTTCCAAAGCAGGTAAAGATTCTTGTGGCAGGCTTTTTAAGCCATATGGTAAACAGACAATAGCATCTGAAAAAATATTAAATATAAAAAATCTAATTAAATTTATTCAAAGGGAAATATTTACGTGTATCAATACGCTGAGATATTAAAACCAAAAAGTCCAGTAAGTTTGCCACTACTATGGCTTTTTGTTTGTTCGATGAACCATATAATAAGACTCCCGATGAATTGTTGTTTTGAAAACATTCCTCTCTACCATCTTCTAAATGCAACCATTTCTCGCCCACTATTCTTTGTCCAGCATTTGTCAATGGAAACTGTAAAACATTTAGTTCGGCATCATAACCCGAGTTTAACATTTCAAAATCCACCAATTTTAAACCTTTTATTTGCAAACTGTCACATATATTACCGGGTACAGCAGTTAGTTGGCGGCATTTTGTGTTATAAACTTTAGAAGTTTCCTTTTGATAATCTATAACATGTTTTGATTTTTCATAAGCATTTTTAGCTTGCAATAAAGACATTCTTACATCACAGTTTGGACAATTAAAACTTCCAGTACGTTTATTTACATAAGCCCAATTATCAGCCGAGGAATTTTTGCAAAGCTTACATGGTACTTGCAAGCACGTGTGTCCATCTTTATGATCTGTTTTTGAGGATTTTATTAACTTTTTAAAGTCGGCATAGTATTTGAGGTCTTCCACGGTCTCTCCGGCGTCTATTTTTGCCGTTTTTGTGGAACAATATTTTTGTTTTCTTATAAATTTACTTAAATTACGGTTTTTTAACCAATGTTGGTAAACACAGCGCCTTAAACCCGTTGACATTTCGCCGGTTCTCAGAGACTTGCGCACAGAGCCCTGCGCCGACAAATATTAACGGCGGCGGCTTAAAATCGACTGTAAGTCGGCTAAGTTTTCAACTACGTTTAGTTTTTAATTTTTCAACGATTTTAACCCTTTCCGTGGTTTTGTCGAATTAAAAAGTGCTTTTTAACAACGTTTAAAACAGCTTCATTTAATGGCCAAAAAAATTGTATTTTAGGAGATCGGACTATGCAGATTTAAATTGTATTGTATTGAAAGAAGTTTAAGAAGACATTTTACAAAAAAAAAAAGAATCATAAAAAATATTGGTGGTACATTTTAATTTAACTTTGACTTTCTATAACTCACTAGGGAAAACTCAAATTCAAAAAATATTATTTTTCCCGTATTCTTTTTTGAAGGGGTCTTTTTGTTGAGATAAGAGTATATTAAACATAATTATGAACTTAAAAGCCCTATTACTCCGGTTCAGTTGTATGGGGGCTAGGTGAAATAATGGACCGATGTTAACCATTTTCAACAGGGTTCGTCTCCGGTAACAGAAGATCGTGTGCCAAAAATTGCGACCTGTAGTTTGATTACAAGGTTTACAAGCCCTATTCGGGGGTTCAGTTGTATGGGGGCTAGGTGATATAATGGACCGATGTTAACCATTGTCAATAGACTTCGTCTCTGGTACCATAGAATATCGTGTGCAAATTATTATATTTTTTACATAAATAATTGAAAATATTAACCAGTTTTTCTCCGTTTAACGGACAATTTTAAATATAAAAATGTAAACAATAACAAACTTTGACAGCAGTGTATACATGGCGAATAAAGAAAAAATTAACAGCTGATTAAATAACACCACCTTATTTCAATTCGCCTTGGTTTGAAGTGATAAAAGAACGAACGTTGAGCAAAGTTTTACATCGGCTACATTTCAATTGATTTTATATTGTAAAATTTCATAAATTTAAATGTTCTGTAAATTATAAAAAATATGGCGAAATATTTGCATAGCAATTTAACGATTTCCTCAATATTTGACGGTTTTGTACACAAATTATCTGGTAATATTTTTAGTACAAAATGACAAATGTAATTTTCGTGCAATGTGGCAACACTATGAAATAATCGTTTTTCCTACACTGAACGTACCGAGCAAAAAAAGATGGTTCCCCGCTTGTGAAAGCATTAATTGAATTTTCACAAGAAAAAACGAAAAATAAACTAAAGTTTTGTTTATTAAACGTGAATTTAATAATTAAAAAAGTTTTTGCATATTAAAAACTGAAACATTGTTGGTTATATTTGTAGTTTGTGAGTTTATTTTCAATTGAAAAAATGCGTAGACGGAGTGAAAGAAAAAAATCTACAGATGTATCTTCACCAGCCCCGGCATCACGTCGTACAAATCGTCGCCGCAAGTCTCACTCGGTTTCAGAGGAGGACAAGAGTGCCGAATCGAATAATGAATTGAAAAATGAAAAACCTTTGGACAACGATGCAGAGGAGAGTGGCGGTGAAAGAGAACGAGATTCTAGTGAGGAGCGTTCAGAAACTAAACGTAGGCGTAGCTCGCGTATGAGAACTCCCGTTAAGGAGTTGCGTACTAGTCCGGCTAAGCGACGTACCAGACGTGAAATTACACCGGAAAATAAAATAAATACAATTATCGAAGAAGAAAATGGTGCGGTTAATAATGAAAATGAATCCAATATAGAGGGCGTTGACAACAGTCAACCCAGTAAGAAGGCAGATAATGAAGACGCCAAACAAGAAGAAAATAAAGCGGCAGAACCCTCGCCAGAAAAAAACAACAAAGATATTGCTAAGGAGGAAGAAAGTAACCAGACAAATACACATGAAAACGCTAATGATAACAGTCCAACAAAGGTAGAGGAGGAACCGAAAGATACCAAGGAAAATGTCAATGAAATCAACAAAGTTAACACAAATAACAAGGAAAAACACGTTGATGATGACGATGAATCTCATTCTTCTATTAAAAGTAATAAGAATGAAATTCATGACAAGGATGACCAAGATGAAGTAAAACTTCATACTCGTGATAATTCACCAAGATCACGTAGCAATAGTAGTGAGCGAAAGGAACAACACGCAGCCGCTAAGAAATGTGAAAATAATGATGATGAGGACGAAACGGAAGAGGGTGAAGTTGTTGAGAAAGCCAATAAATCTGATGATGAAAACAATATGAGAGCTCAGGTGAGGGAACGCATATTGAAACGACACTCGATAGAAGGTTCAACAGCAGCTTCGAAGGACACCAAGGATCATCACAAGTCGGAGGAGGTAAACAACACTCAAGACGGTAAAACTAATGAATCCTCTAATACTACTGCAGCAGCTGATACAGGTCGCCACAATATCAACTCAAATGCAACAGCAACAACAACAACAACCCGCAAACGCCGTTGGATAACTAAGAAAGCCACTGAGAGCAAAGAACAGATTCTGGCCATTTCCACAGATTCGTTGAAGACTCTTATTGCCGACGTTCATCCTGTGCCGTTGAGCGATGTGCAGTTAGAGTCTTCTTCGGAAGTTGAAGAATTGGCATCAGAACGCGAAGAAGGCGAACAGTCACCAACACCGGAGCCGGAACGACGTCGTGATTCCATTGATAAACTGGAAAAGACCTCCAAACTAATAACAAAGTCTTTAAAAGAAAATAGTCGTCAAGTTAATCAAGTGGTTCCAGTTGTTGGTGCTGTACCCGCCTCCATTCAACGTTCACCTAGTCCGGCCCGAAATCAAGCCAGCAGTGTTTTATTCATAACAAATCTAGTACGTCCTTTCACAGTTTTACAGTTAAAGGGTTTACTTGCACGTACGGGTAAAATTGTTGAGAATGGTTTTTGGATCGATCGCATTAAATCCAAATGTTATGTAGAATACGAAACGGAGGAGTAAGTATATGTTGTTAGTATGTAAATTTATAATATAAACCTTCCTAAAGTATTGTTATAAACTATCCATTCACTGTTGCTGGCGAAACTAAATGCTAGAACTGTACTAGACACTTTTTTATTATATAATAAGTTTCTTCCTTTTCATATGTTTAGTATTTTACATTAAATTTACATATTTTGCGTAATCGAAATTTTTTTGAAACAAAGATTTGATTGATCCAAAACCGCGATTTTAAAAAATAAGCAGTTTGCATTAAAAAAGGAATTCTCAAAATAGATCAATTATTTTGTCAATTATTATTGCAATAAGACAGTTACGTTCTTGTTAGTTTTTGTACGGTTTTAGTTTCTATTTCAATTCTAGTTCAGTTCTAGTTCAGTTCTAGTTCAGTTCTAGTTCAGTTCTAGTTCAGTTCTAGTTCAGTTCTAGTTCAGTTCTAGTTCAGTTCTAGTTTAGTTCTAGTTCTGTTCTAGTTCAGTTCTACTGTAGTTCCCGTTCAGTTTTATTTCAGTTCTAGTTCAGTTCTAGTTCAGTTCTAGTTCAGTTCTAGTTCAGTTCTAGTTCAGTTCTAGTTCTAGTTCTAGTTCAGTTCTAGTTCAGTTCTAGTTCAGTTTTATTTCAGTTTTATTTCAGTTCTAAATCAGTTCTAGTTCAGTTCTAGTTCAGTTCTAGTTCAGTTCTAGTTCAGTTCAAGTTCAGTTCTAGTTCAGTTCTAGTTCAGTTCTAGTTCAGTTCTAGTTCAGTTCTAGTTCAGTTCTAGTTCAGTTCTAGTTCAAGTTCAGTTCTAGTTCAGTTCTAGTTCAGTTCTAATTCAAGTTCAGTTCTAATTCAAGTTCAGTTCTAGTTCAGTTCTAGTTCAGTTCTAGTTCAGTTCTAGTTCAGTTCTAGTTCAGTTCTAGTTCAGTTCTAGTTCAGTTCTAGTTCAATTCTAGTTCAATTCTAGTTCAATTCTAGTTCAGTTCTAGTTCAGTTCTAGTTCAGTTCTAGTTCAGTTCTAGTTCAGTTCTAGTTCAGTTCTAGTTCAGTTCTAGTTCAGTTCTAGTTCAGTTCTAGTTCAGTTCTAGTTCAGTTCTAGTTCAGTTCTAGTTCAGTTCTATTCAGTTCTAGTTCAGTTCTAGTTCAGTTCTAGTTCAGTTCTAGTTCAGTTCTAGTTGAATTCTAGTTTAGTTTTAATTCAGTTCTAGTTCAATTCTAGTTCAGTTCTAATTCATTTCTAGTTTAATTTAGTTCGAGTTCAGTTTAAGTTCAATTCGGGTTTGGTTCCATTTCAGTTCATGTTTAATTCTATTTCAATTTTAGGTCAGTTCTAAACATTGTCCGATTTATATAAAATAGTTTAGATAACAAATCATGCGGATTTTTTATAATTAAAATTTAGCATTATACATATTAATAAAAAGTTAATCTTTTTAGTCAAGCCATTGAAACCCGTCATGCATTACATGGTGTACGCTGGCCAGCATCAAATCCAAAATGCTTAAATGTTGATTTTGGTATTAAAAATGATATGCTTAAAGCTATAGATTCAACAAAGGAAGATGCACCTAAGTTTGGACAAGAAACCAATAAAGACAATCTTTTAGTTGGATCGGGCTGGAGTAGGGAGCGTCAGGAAGATGATAAAAAGGTATATTAAAAAATTAAAAAAACAAATTTAATAAATCAATTTAAAATCACAACAGATGCAGATAATTTAGAAAAAAATTAAAAATTGTATATAAAAACTTGTATTTCATTATAAAGGGCTCTCGTCCAGTGCGCGAATGGGATGTTGGTAAGAAGGAGAACTTGGATCGTGAGAAGATAACTAGGGATGTGGATAGACGACGAGAACGCAGCCGTGACCGTAGCCGTGATCGCAGTCGGGATCGTAGTCGGGACCGTAGCAGGGATCGTAATATGTCAAGAAATCGTGAAAACGAACGAATTGACCGAGAAAAGGAACGTAGACAAAGACGTGAAAGAGACGTTCGAAGTAGCAGTCTATCACCAGGTATATTAATCTAAAATTTTTACTGTAAATATTGAAAATGAATTTCAATTAACTTAAAATTTTAGTACGTAAACAAAAGAAAAAGGAAGATCCCCCATTAAGACTATTAGACGATCTATTTCGTAAGACTAAAGCCACACCTTGTATTTATTGGCTACCATTAACACCAGAACAGGTGTGTTAGAAACATTTGTAACGTATTTAATATTTACTTTAATTTTCGTTTGTTATAAGTAGATTGCTGAAAAGGAAGCATTCCGTCAAAAACGTTTAGAAGAACAAAAACAACGTCTTAAACAACGGGAAATGGAACGTGAAAAAGAGCGTGAAAGAGAACGCAATCGACAAAGTGATCGTGATAGGGATAGAGATCATCGTCGCAGCAACAGATCCAGTGATAGACGACGTTCACGTAGCCGTGATCGACGTCGTTATTAAGGTGGCGGTATATATTTTTATTGCAGATCACATTTTATCATCAATATTTCTACTTGATGTTTATGATAATTATCAAATATGGTTTTTTAGGCTGATGCACACACATATACAGTAACATCGTTCGTTTTTCTCCCATACTTCTTTTTTTAGAAGAAAACATACATAGTATAGTCCAAATCTCTCAATAATTGCGAGATATCTAAAAAATCAACAATTATTATACACATGTATAAAAATTCAAAATATTTTGCTTATTATTTGAGAAAAAATCAAGCAAATCCTTAACAAAATTCTTTTTTTTAAATTTAAACAATAATTAATATTTTTTGAAATATTTTTTATTTCATATAGAAGCAAACATTTTGCAAAATATTTTTTTGTATACTTACATTACGTTAAAAATATTTCAATTAATATTTTCTTATTGTTCGCTCTAACAAATATTAGGTTTTCTAATTTCCACGAAAAAAAGAATTAATTTTTTCTTTAAAATTTTTGTAGTATATTATTTTAATTAACATTTATTTAAAAAAGTGTTTTTTTAATATTTTTTGTTTTTCTTTTATTAAAAAAAAATTTGATCTTAAGAACTTTTCTAGCATCCTCCACATATAAAAATAACCCGATCTGCCAACCTTATCTAAAAATCTAACAGCCACGTTTGTCACGACCTATGTTGCCTCGTTAACGCTGGGACACATTTATATTCTATAAATTCTCAACAGCAGCCTTCTGTACCACGCTAAATCATCCATCAACCAGCAAATTCAGCGAATTAATTGAAATAAACCTTAAACTACAAAGTTCATTGTGTGTATTCATTTGGTTTAAACAAACAAACAAAAAAAGTAATTACCGAGTTCTTGGACTGCAAAATTTACATCCTGAATTTTAATAATTGTATACATATAAATAATATATGTAATAATGTATCAGAACAGAAAAATATATTAACAAATTACAAACAAAAACATCTTATATAAAAAATCAATGATGTATCGATAAATATAAAGTACATCAAAAACTGCAATTGCAAACAATTTTAATACATTAGATTACTTTTCGAATACATTTCGATTTATTAATGTTTATGTCAACCACTTAATAGAAATAAAAAATTAATAAAATAAATTACAAACCAAAATTCATTTTGCATACGATTTTTTATTATGTTCTTTTTAGAATGAGTGTGGCTCTGGTTAGACTGGGGGTCATGGATTCGATTTTCCATTAAGGCACTGTTTAGACAGATGGCGGTCCAGATGTTTTACTTAGGATTTGATGTAACATGCATTAAATTAACTAATTCAAAAGGGAAGACGAATATTACTTTTTGGATATATTGATAGATAGATAGATAGATAGATAGATAGATAGATAGATAGATAGATAGATAGATAGATAGATAGATAGATAGATAAATAGATAGATAGATAGATAGATACGTAGATAGATAGATAAATAGATAGATAGATAGATAGATAGATAGATAGATAGATAGATAGATAGATAGATAGATAGATAAATAGATAGATAGATAGATAGATAGATAGATAGATAGATAGATAGATAGATAGATAGATAGATAGATAGATAGATAGATAGATAGATAGATAGATAGATAGGTAGATAGATAGAAGAGAAGTATCGAAGAAGTAGGGAAACAGGACAATTCAATCGACAATTTATCAACTAAAATAACAACAACCTGCGAATGAGCTCCTCCTCAGCAGAATTGGAAACTGAAAGTATTTGTTGAAATGTTAGTGCAACTTGGGAATAGAATATGTTCTGCACACGAAGTCATAAAAACTGCCAGGAACATACACAAATCAGTATGTGATGATATAAACTGCGCATTGGCCTTATATGAGAAGACAGCAGAAGCTATAGGTCTCCTAAATTGTTTTGAGAGAAGTTGCAAGAGGAGTAAACAGTATGTAAAACAAATTAGCAAAGGGCAAGAGAACTAGAAAATCTAGATCGAAATCGCCCAACCGTCTAAATCAAACAGAGAAGCAAATAACATCGGACACCACCAGAACCACACAGACATCTTTCAGCAATGGAGTATCTACAATTAAAAGCACAGAAACAGATGAATGGAAAAAGGTCAAACGCCGAAAAGAAACGAGAAAGAGGCAAAGAAAAGTATGACCAAGGCGAAGCACTAAAGATAACATCCAATACAGATACCACATATGCTGAAGTGATGAAGGAAATGAAGGAAAATATTGATATAAAAGAAATCGAAATTAGGTTTAAAACTATGAGAAGAACAAATGCAGGTGATGTACGGGTCAAATTCAAAAGAGGAGAGGGGCAAGCGAAAAAACTAAGACAGGCGATTGGAAACACGCTTGGAAATGGTGTTACGATTAATACTGTAACCAGAAGAGTCTTAATTGATATCCGAGATATAGATAAGTCAACAGATGAACACGATATAAATAAAGCACTCTTAACTGAGACAAATATAGAATCCACCGATTTTAAAATCCTATATATTAGGGAATCGTATGCGAAAACAAATCAAGCGTTGATGCTGCTACCAGAATATGCTGTTTCACAATTCCTTCATAAGAGGATAATAGTAGTAGTTTCTTTTACGAAAGAATTGTTTTTCTTTTCCTCAAGAAGCAAAATGGTAAATAATTCCTCTAGAAGTTTGTTAAATAAAAGTCATAGTTTCATTGTGAATTAAACATTTTTTTTTATTTATTTAAATTAATATTAAATATACTTAACGCAGGCAACAAATATCTATTAGTTTTTATTAGATCTTATTTTAAAATACATTAAAAAAAATTTTAATTAAATTTAACGAAAAAAATTCATAACCATGTTCAGCATTTGTTCGTTATTCAGTTTTAAAGCTGCATATTACTTTAACTAATATTATTTGCGACTTGTTGTATGGTTTTTAATATTTTCTTTTTTTAGGAAAACAATTTTTTTAAATACATTTTAACTTATAAACATTATATTAATAATGCAATTTGTTATAAACAAAAGAATTTTTTGTAATTTTTTTTTAAGTAGCTTTTTTTAATTAGTTTTTTCTTTTTTATTAAATTCGTTATAAATTTAGATTTTATTTTCACAAAATAAACAATAATAATAATAAAAAATTATAATTACTAATTATAATAAAAATTATATAAGATTTATAATCTTAAGAATTTTTACAGTAACAACTATAATATTTACCAAAAAAAAAAAAATGAAAGAAGAAGACACAAGTTTAAAGGCGTTTAGACTTAAATTTAAACTAGAAAGTGTAACGGAATTAAAATAGAAATAATATATAACAGAAAGAAATACTTAAAAGCAAATGGCAAAAGTGTTTAAAGGCGTCGATATATTTTTGAACACTATTAGTGATATAAGAAAAGATATGTTATATAAGTAAAGAAATGATTTTAAAAATAGCCCTTGAGAAAATATAAGTTTGAAAGGCGTTACACAAGAACTTTTTTTCTGATAGTCGATCTAATGATGTTAGATGGTCATATGTTTCGTAGAAGCTTAGAAAGTTATTAATATCGTAGTAATACTTGACAAATAATCAGTCCTGTTCAGCTTTTCGAGTATGTTTTCGCTTTAGGTTATGCAACGATATACAAGTTATTTCAATAAAACTGGAGTCATAAGCAATACGTATTTGTGTTCGGCATTACTGCATTATAAAAAATATATTGCTAATTTTCTCTCTCTCTCTCTCTCACCTAAAGAGCATATGACAGTTCCAAATAGAAAACTGGAATTTGCATGACTAATGCTAGACTAATACACGGCATTGAACTTAACTTTTTGACTAGCAGTACAGGCATGAAATATTGGAAATTCTGAAATGGTACTATTTTCATGAAGGTATCTACTTTTTTTTAAATATTAATAATACTTATTTGCTTTTCAGTTCTTTTGATCGATTACTTAGTCCACAGACTAGTAACTTAAAAGACTTTTGACTATTCTTTGAATAATTCTATTGACTAGTGTATGGACTAGACTATGTAAATTGCATGGTCTGCTGCATGATCTATGAATAACTCTAATGAGTAATCCACACACACTCATCTCTTGAATAGCTTAACTACTAACATGCTTATGGACTTTGAAGTAAAAGTTTATAAAAAAGTTCGTTATTTTGAGTTCAAAAATTACTTTAAAATTACAATAGTATTGCATTTTCCAATCCTATCATTATACCCTACACCACTATTGTGGGGAGGGTATTATGCGTTTGTGCTGAAGTTCGTAACACCCAAAAATATTGGTTCTAGACCCACCTTAAAGTATACCAATCGCCTCAGAATCACTTTCTGAATCGATTTAGCTATGTCCGTCTGTCCGTCCGTCTGTCTGTGTGTCCATGTAAACCTTTTGCGCACGCTACAGGTCGCAATTTTCAAGATAATTTGATGAAATTTGGCACATACTCTTTTTTTGGTTCAAGGACGATTGCTATTAAAATCGGTCCATTATTTCTCCTAGCCCCCATACAACCGTACCCCCCGAATCGGGCCTTTAGGCTCATAAGTACGTTAAATGTTTTATAATGTCAACGAAAATCAGCAAAAATTAGTTTTATAGAACAATAATTGACAATACAAATTTTTTATCGTGATCGGGCCTCATTTTACTCTAGCCCCCATACAGACTCCCCTTCAGAAAATGACTTGATGGTCAAAATTAACTTATAATTACTTATAAAACGATTAAAATCTACATAAATGACTTTGTAGTAGATGTAAATTCATCTACCAAAATTTATAAGGATAGGCCCATATTTACCCCTTCTCCCCTATGATCCCTCTTGTACAAAATCTCTCTTTTTTGTCAACAATAAGTAAAAATATTCCACAATGAAACAAATTAAATGCTTTATTTAAAAAAATTTTAAAATTTAACCACACTGACTGGTGTAGGGTATCATATGGTCGGCAATGTCCGACTATAAATTCATACTTGTTTTTACCAATCATTGCGAGTATCACGTATTTATATCTATATACGATATAGATAGCTTGAAGCAAAACTTTTTCTAGAATAAAATGTGAACATTTCTAAAGGCTGGAATAAACGTAGCTGATATTTGACTGTCTTGACTCCTGATGACAATACAATAACATATTTGAAGAAATATTATAAAATTTGCTTAACCTTTTTTTAAAACGAACTCTTTTTGTAGGTCTCTCTTCTGTACAAATCTTCTCAACAAATTTTTAACCCAAAAATCAATCTATACTTTTCTAAAGTATTAAAATGAGCAAACTCCGAATCTGTTTTGTGGTACTTCAAAGCTATGATACTAAAGAATAACAGATGTTAAACCTTTATTTTGCAATCGACTTGAACTAGACTTTCAGATGATATAAAAATTGTCAAAATAATGTTGTCTTTGCGCTGTTAAGTTCAAAAACTGTTGGTTTTCAAACTTAAGGAGATAATATCTCAAAAAAAATTAATAACGAAGTTTTATTTTATGGCAAGAGTGAAAATTTCAAAAGAACTTTAGGCTACTTTCTTTCGAATATTTTGGTTTTATTATTTTCGTTCTGCGAATAATGTTTCGCTTAGTAAAGATATTAATTGAAATTTGTTTTCCTTAAACTGAAAAGGTGTAACTTGAAATTTTTCTTTTTGTTTTTTTTTAATATACCAAAACAACGTTTACCAATTGCTTAAGAAAACCATATGTGGAAAAACAGTAACAAATTTTTTATTTTTTTTTTTTTTTGAATAGAAAAATATAAAAAACATAAATTCCATAGTAATAACAAAGGCGTTGCCGTACTTTGACAGATTTAGTACCAAAAAATAACAAAAATAAAAAACAGTAGAATAATCCAAACAAGCAACGAATAATAATTTTAACAATCATATTCTTTTTTAATTTAGTTACATATGTTTATTAGTATGATCCCGTTTGTATGGAGAAAAATAAGAAACCGATGTTTCCACAAAAAATTAAAATTTGGTTTATTTTATGATGCCATTTTTAATTTTTTTTCTATTGTGGATTAAAATATTTAATGAGCTTGATCAAGGGATAAAAAGGTATTTTTTTAAAGGTTTACCAATATTTTTAATATCTATTGTCTCGTCTATAGTCCAGGCTATAGTTTAGCCTAGACTCTAGTCTAGAGTCTATTCTAAAGTCTAGTCTATAGTCTAACCTATAGTCTTGTCCAAAGTCAGGCCTATAGCATAGTTTATAGTCTAGTCAGGTCTATAGTTCAGTATAGTTTTTAATCTGGTCTAGAGTACAGTTTAAAGTCAAATCTATAGTCTAGTCTGGTATATTATCCAGTCTAGTCTATAATCTGGTCTATAGTATAGTTTATAGTCTAGTATACATTCTAGTCTATAGTGTAGTTCAAGTCTAGTCTATAGTCTACTCTGTAGTCTAGTTTATAGTATATTCTATAGTCTATAGTTTAGTATATAGTCTAGTATGTAGTTTAGTCTGTAGTCCAGTTTATAGTCTAGTCTATAGTCTAGTCTATAGTCTTGCCTCTAGTCTATAGCCTAAAGTCTAGCCTATCGTCTAGCCTATCGTCTAGTCTATCGTCTAGTCTATCGTCTAGCCTATCGTCTAGCCTATCGTCTAGTCTATCGTCTAGCCTATCGTCTAGTCTATAGTCTAGCCTATAGTGTAGCCTATAGTCTAGCCTATAGTCTAGTCTATAATCTAGTCTATAGTCTAGTCTATAGTCTAGTCTATAGTCTAGTCTATAGTCTAGTCTATAGTCTAGTCTATAGTCTAGTCTATAGTCTAGTCTATAGTCTAGTCTATAGTCTAGTCTATAGTCTAGTCTATAGTCTAGTCTATAGTCTAGTCTATAGTCTAGTCTATAGTCTAATTTATAGTCTAGTCTACAATCTGGTCTATAATTTGGTCTATAGTCTAGTCTACAATCTGGTCTATAGTCTAGTCTACAATCTGGTCTATAGTCTGATCTATATTCTAGTCTATAGTCTAGTCTACAATCTGGTCTATAGACTGATCTTAAGTTTAGTCTATAGTATACTATGTAGGCTAGTCTATGATCTAGTATTTAATCTAGTCTATAGTTTAGTCTATAATCTAGTCTATAGTATATGATCTAGTCTATAGTATATGATCTAGTCTATAGTTTGGTTTATAATCTTAACTTTAGTGTCGTCTACGATCTAGTCTATGGTTAAGTGTATAGTCTAGTCAGTAGTCTAAAAAAACTCAAAACCTCCTTTGATTCAGCTCTCCAAATATTGACGTCAGGACGATATCACTAGCAACTTCCATTTTGGGACCATCTTTACATATTTCTTAATACATGTACTTTGCTATTTAGTGTATATAAACTGACTAAATCTTGTAAATCTGCCAACAAGTACGGAAACATAGTAAAAATATATATAAAGATATAAGCAAAATAAATTAATTATTTTATAAATAACTAATATTTTAACAAAAGCAGACAAATATTTATGACAAACACTCTATTTGTTAACAGTTAAAGAAATAAATGAAATGAAATTGATTTTAAAACTTGAATAATTAGTTTTTAAACATACATATTTGTCTTATATAATAGTAATAATAATAATAAGAATAATAATAATAGTAATAATTATAATAATAATTGTTGTGTATATGCTTAAGTACATAAATAAGTATTTTTGTTTTGCAAACACGTACAAATTTAATATACTTTTCTTCGTGTTTTATTTCATCTTTTTTATATATGGTGTGTCTTCTGTGTGTTGTTGTTTTTGTAAATATTTATATATTTATATATAAAAAAAGAAACGTTGTTGTACGCAATGAGGTATTAAATTTGAAATAAGATATAATATTTTTACATATATATTATTAGTTTATAATTAAATGTCATAATTATTATCATAACCTTTATGTTCTATTATCATATTTTTTTTTTTTGATTTTCAAATTTCGTTTAGTTTTAATTTTTTTTGGTTGCTCTAAAAGTATATATATATATTTTTTTGTTGTTTTCGAATCAAAAACTAAATCACATATTTTTTTCTAACTTAAAAAAAAACTTAAAACAGGAAGTTCTAGTTTTAAACGATTGCTTGGTATTTTTCTTTAAAGTTTTACTTGTAAAAAAGAGAAAAGATGTTAGGACGAGGGTTTACAGGGATTGTTTATAGTAATAATAGTAAATATATTAAATAATTAAAGACAAAATACGAAGACATTTGTTTCCTTTTAATTAACACACTACCTTTAAAGATTTAAATTAATTTAATTTAATAGTTTAGTTGTTATACTAATATAGCTAGTAGTAGTTATATATTCATAAACTATACGTATAATAAGGGATTATTAATTTAGTTTAGTTTAGGAGGGGAAGGTTTCTTTAAGTTTGAAGTGCATAACTGGTTGTTGTTCGGCTTAAAGTTTGTTTGTTTGTTTTGCTCGTTTTTTTTTCTTTTGTATTAAGCAAACCTTATAAAATATTTGTTAAAAACTATTAACAGCAATAGGGTCTGCTGTTAAGTTGGCTTCTGTTATTTTGAATTGGTATTATTGTGCTTTAGATCTGTTTTGGGCAACAGCGGTGTTGTGACCACGTCATTATTATTTACCTTTTCCCCATTATTCTGTCTATCGTTATTATGTTCAATGGTATTGTAATCAATAGCAGCCGCTTCGGAAGTCATAAGACTACTTAGCGATACCACATCATTATTACTGCCCTGTGAATTGTGTTGGGTAGTGGCAGCGGCTATACTACGACTTTGCTGTGAAAAGTCCTATTTAGAAAATTTTAATTGATTTATTTAAATAATAATAAAGTGGAATATATTATTATATTATTGACTTACATTAAATGAAGGTGATGCAGTATTACTGCCAACAACTGTTGAAGTTTTGCGTATACTTTGGCTACCGCGTATATGATTCGGTCGTTCATCATCGTGTAAGGAGTGTAACAACTGTAAGAAATAAAATTATATATTAATTTTTAAATTATATTAATCCTTAAACTAGAATTAAACTTGATCTGAACTAGAATTGAACTAGAACTAAACTAGAACTGAACTAAAACTGAACTAGAACTGAACTAGAACTGAACTAAAACAGAACTAAAACTGAACTACAACTGAACTAGAACTGAACTAGAACTGAACTAGAACTGAACTAGAACTGAACTAGAGCAGAACTAGAACTGAACTAGAATTGAACTAGAACTGAACTAAACTGGAACTGAACTAGAACTAGAACTTAACTGAACAAAAACTGAATTGGAACTGATGTGGAACAGATGTAGAACTGAAATAGAACTTTATTGAATCTGAATAAGAGTTGGTATGGAACTGAACTATACCTAATTTAGAACTGAACCAGAACTAAACTAGAACTGAACTAAAACTGAACTAAAATTGAACCAGAACTGAACTAGAACTGAACTTAAACTGAACTAGAACTGAACTCGAACTGAACTAGAACTGAACTAGAACTGAACTAGAACTGAACTAGAACTGTACTAGAACTGAACAAGAACTGAACTAGAACTGAACTAGAACTGAACTAGAACTGAACTAGAACTGAACTAGAACTGAATTAGAACTGAACTAGAACTAAACTAGAACTAAACTAGAACTGAACTAGAACTGAACTAGAACTAAACTAGAACTGAACTAAAACTGAACTAGAACTGAACTAAAACTGAACTAGAACTGAACTAGGACTGATTTAGAACTAAACAAGAACTGAACTAAAACAAAACTTGACAACCGTATGTTCACTAAAAACGTTATCTTTAAAATAAATTTTAAATAAAACAATTTATTATTATCATTATACCATCTTAATTGATTTAAAATCTTGAATTTTTGAAGCATCTTCTATTCAAATATTACGTTACTTGAACACGGAATTTGTCACATTTTCAAAATTCTTCTGCTTCTTTCTTAATTTTAAAGGATTTCTTAATCAATTTTTATAAGCTACAAAATATAAATTTCAAAATTGTGCAAGTTTTTATTTAACAAATAAAAACAAACCTTTTCTACTTCATCATCAATATCAACACTATTGGGCTCAGTGCCGGCTTTACGAGTTTTCTCCAGTAAAGTAGCCTTTTTGGCAGTCAAATATAAACTACGCTTAATGGCTATATAAACAAGATCACAAACAGCGCGTACTGAATAATCAGGAATAAAAGTCTGACGAGTTTTAGAGTCTAAATTTAAAGACTGTAAGGAACCCATTTGTGAGGGAGAATCTGAAGAAGAAAAAAAGATTTAAAGAAATAAAATGTGAAATGTTTTAAAAAGGAGTCCAGCACTTACCCACAACTACATTGGGTATTAAAGCTTGAGTACCAAAATAGGTGAAAGGACCACTTTCAAAGAGTAGACTTTCTTTGCCCACCGTCACTTCAACACGACCCTCCAAAATAAGTACAAAGAAATCAACAGGTTTACCCTGTGTAAATATGAAAAGACTAGGATCATCTTTCTCTTTACCCTTACATTTTATACTGTGAACAATATCTTGATTAAGTAAACGACGCAAAATTTGCTCGGATATAACTTCTTTTTTAAAAGCATCAATAGCTGCAAAAAAAAGGAAAGCAAAAATTTTATTTAATTATTTCGAAACATATTGACGTCATTATACTTACAAGTACTTAAGTACTGATAAGTGGCTAAAGTTAATTGCGGTGATATATGTATAGTTTGATTTTCACGACGTTCAGCAAATACAGTAAAATCTTGTTTCTTATTCCGATTACGTTTAACCTTAGTGCGATTATCTACGAAAACATCTGTTTCATCGACAATTTCTGCTTGAATCAATTCTTCGATAACATCTTCTAGTGTTACTAAACCTATAGTCTCATAGAATGGATCACCATCACCCTCATTGTTAACACGATGTACAAAGGCCAAATGTCCAATAGTACCATCTTTGAATTGATTAAACATAACATCGAGCGTATAATCTTCGAAGACAAAATGTACAGGATTTTGATAGAATTCACACAATGTACGTAGAGGCGTATTATCATCGGGATCAACAAATGCCAAGTCTTTGATATACAACAGAGTAACAATATTTTTACGATCACCTTCGTAAACGGGTATACGAGAGAAACCGGATTTCATAATTTCCGAAACCGTTTCAAAATCTAATGTAGCATCTAGGGGCAGCATAAAGGCATCATCGATATGTGTCATAACATCGGCAACAGTCTTTTTACGCAGTTCCAAGGCACCGGATATAATGTTGACTTCATTCTTGTCCAAGTCATTAATGCCCGTAGTAACCTGAGTGAAAAGTTATAAATATTTTTCCATCAGACCAATTAAGCCTTACAGAGTTTAAACAAAATCAAACTTACCTTAACCAATTCCTTAAGACGTTCTCGATTATAAACATTACCAATTTCTTCGCCCAATAGAACGTCCAAAATTTTCGATGTCGGATATGAGAGTGGAAATGTTATAATCATAATCATTTTCGTAATTAAAATAGTTTTTGCACCCACCGCTAAACCATGGCGCGAACAAATGGCCTAAAGTTGCGTTTGAAATAAAATTATAAAATCGAAAATGTAATCATTACAATGCAATAAGGTGAAAATAATAAATATAAAATGTCAAATAACCTGTGGTGTAATTTCACCAAAAATAACGATAGCGATTGTAGAGAACACCACAGCAATTAGACCAGAAGTTAAGCCATCCAAGAGAATGGTAAAAGTTGAGTTAACCAACACATTACCCAACAGTATACTGCACAACAGGTAATTACCTTGATCTCTAACGGGTTGGATTTTCTTAGCATATTCACGTTCCTTATCGGAGCCAGTATTACGTAAAATCTTTAATAAAACAAAAAAAACAGTAAATCTTTATTTTTTTTTTTTGGTTTTATTCAAGTATTAACCCACCTTTAGTTCTGTACGATCTAAAGCCATGAGACCTAAATTCAACCCCGAAAATAAAGCCGAAAAACATAAGCACACCAATATGATAATAATGGACACCCATAGTGGTAGAAAACTTTCATGACTACGTATAATACACCAGGAATCGGTACACTGATATTGCAATGTTATAGGTTCTCCTTTTGGGCCTTCCATAAATTCATTCGGGTCGATTTTTGCACATAAATAAAAATCTTTTTTCGATTTTGGCAATGATCCCTCATAGAGCGCAGTATTTTCATTAGCCGTACCAGGTACTATTTTGTATAGCAGTGTGGCAGGAAATTGACAATGTGTACCGGCTTCATTGGGTTCGTTGGTAAAAGCTATTAACGTATCTTCCGTGATGCCTTTACCAAAAATTCGTATCGTAAATGGTGTTTCACTCATAACACTGGGTATACCATTATCATATTCTACCTCATGGGTGCTAGATTCTAATCTAAAGCCGGTAATAATTAAAGGATTTACCTGGCGATAAGTAATACTGAAATAAGAGAGAGCAAGAAAGACATGTTTTAATTATGAGAGAGAAATATACTTATATATAAATGTGACTCAACCTAGAGCAGGGCAGTCATTTGAATATTTTAGAATATGTTCTTAACATTAATAAACAAAACCTATGTTTAGGTTAAGAAGCGTTATACGCCGTAAAAACGGTGTATATTCCATGGGAGACAATAAGGTCTATTGTGATTGTCTTCAAGAAGTGAAGATTCAAAACATAAAAGCCAAAACACTACAACAACACAAGAATAAAGTAAATAGGTAAAGAAGATATGTGAATAGATAATTATATATAAATAAATAATTATATGTAATAGAGACAATTCGCCATGGAACTTATTCTCCAGTCATTTCAGCCTGAGCTTCTGTATCCCAGGACATTGGCAAATAATATGCTCGACTGTCTCTACTTCCTCCTTATCATCGCATTTCCTGCAATAGTCTGGTATAATTCTGTTCCACTTACTGACAAAGGTTCTAACTGAGCAGTGTCCAGTTAGAATCGCTATCAGAACTCTTAAGTTGCGTCTATTTAGTTCTATAAGTATTTCGGTAGCACTCATATCAAGTTTTGGCCATAAGGCCTTTGATATTTTGCAATTCAATCTAATATTCGCGGACTGATTAATGATATTACGTATTCATTCGAATATCAACCTATTATAGTTAAAAATGGGTGGTTTTACCATCCTTCCCTGTCATCAATATCTGTGACAATCCAATGCTCTAAGAGTAGCTTGACTATCAACATAAATTGTCACAACCGACACCGGATCGATATAATTCTGTATCTGTTTTACCGATTTCCAGATCGCTAGGATCTCTGTTTGCAAAACATTCGTCAGGAAGTCTGAAAACCATTTAATATCCGCCTTGGACCCATCAATGAAAACTGCACACCCACCAAACAGTCTATCGGATACAAGCCAATCATCCCTAGTTGGAAATTCTATCAAAGGTGTTTCCCCGAAGTCTAAAGTCGTGATATCATAATCCGTAATTTCGCGAAGGGAATTACCTTGATCAGGCGGACCTACTTCGTACAACATTTTTTATGATTGTCGAGCAAAGGTTTTACTAACGAAGACTCGTGGAGTCTTAGTAGATTCCTAGCCGCCACACCCTCTACAAAATGTTCTATAGCTGTAAGTTCAGAATGATATCCAAAGCCGCTTGCGGAGATGCAATGATACCCAGGATCGAGTTAATAATTCTACTGCTAAGAATGCAGACAATCCAATTCACCAGGAAGTCCTGAACTTCGAGTCCTATAAGCGACACCCTAATAGTCTCAATCCTTATATAATTGAAGGCTTCCTCAATAACCCAAAACGCAGCCAGAGTGTAACACCTATTCTTCAAGTCGTGCTCAACACAACTTACCACCTCATGCAGTGCACTCACAACAGATTTACCCTTAGGGTAAGCATGCTGAGCAGCAGAAGAAATAAAGCGTCCTGAGGCAAATTCTTCAGTAGAGCAGGAAATATGCCATCCGGCCCAGGTGACTCGAAGGTGTCGAATGAATTAACCGCCCATACTGGCTTTTCCCTAGTGACTATCTATTCAATGCAAATGTAGGTGCTACTTGACGCCACAGACATTTAATTGGACCATTTGGTACAAAAATATTTTGACTAAGACATACTTATGTAAGTTGCTTGTTCAACCTGCGTTTTGTGATGTTATATTGTAAATGTAAGAAATAATAGTAATGGATTAAGGACTAGGTTCTAAAATTAATGACTTATGCTGATTTGTAACACCAGAACTCGATGGTGACACAAACCTTTTTAAAATGGGAGAAGGTGTGGCTTTAACGAAACTAGTCAATAAGGCCTAGTTGATTCTTTTAAGACTTTTTAGGATTTACTAAAATCAATGCAACTTTTAGGTCAACTAAAGCTGGATATGTTCAAGAGAAAATATTTGTCTCCTAACGTTGGTCCAGATTATACTTTGTCTTTAAGATAGACTAGGGTCTTCTCGTTCTTCTCTACATCCATTGAATCAATTGGCGCTATTAAATGTATTATCTTTGATATAAACGATATCCTCTACTAAAAATCAAAAATAATTTCGAAACTAATTAAAAGCCGCCAAAAAATAAGATATCGCTAAATTGAAAATACTACATGTGTATGTATAAAAAATCCAAAATCTATTTAATTTACTAACATGCTCTTATCTATAACTACTACAGACCCCTTTAAAAACTTTAATCTATAGCCATTATTTCGGTTGCTATAGCTACGTGTTTATTACGGGTATTATTCCTACTATAGAGTAATATTTTTACTAGTTTGATTATTAACGTTTGAAACTAAAAAAAAATTGAAATCATATTTTTTACAAGTCTACTCTAACGTCATAAAAATGTCATTGAAATTTAGCACGTTCTGATAGAATATTGATATGAGATTTATTTTCATTACTTTACTTTACTTGGATAATTGTAGGAATTTTTGTGTGCGGTTGAAAAAGATTTGTTGCTATAATTATAAATTTATTTTTATTATACTCTTAATTATTGTAGAGCGTTTAAAAATAGGTTGTTTAAATAGTAATACAATTTGTCCTCATCTTTGTCAGAATTGATTGATAATCGACATTTAATCTTGTTGCAAATTGATGGTAAAGTAAACAGGAAAATGAGGAAATAAACTAAATAAATATTAGTTCAAGTATATAATGATAATAATCAACAAATATTTGTTACAAATTAATGATGAATTAATACATATGTATGCACAAAAAAAAAAAATATTGTATGAATGTACAATACAATAGGAATAATTTCAATTAAACTCAAACACTGATGATGAGAATTATAAAAAAACGAGTGTAAAGCAACAGAGAACTAGATTAGAAGTGAACTAGACATGAAGTGATTTATAATAAAAATAGAACAGAATTAGAAATGACCCAGAATTGAACTAGAACTGAACTAAAAATAAGCTAAAACTGAACTTGAACGGAACTAGAATAGAACTAAAACTTAACTAGAACTGAACTAGAACTGAAATAGAACTAAACTACAACTGAACTAGAGCTGAACTAGAACTGTACTAGAACTGAACTAGAACAGAACTGGAACTGAATTAGAACTGGACTAGAACTGAACTAGAACTGAACAGGAACTGAACTAGAACTGAACAGGAGCTGAACTAGAACTGAACTAGAACTGAACTAGAACTAAACTAGAACTGAACTAGAACCGAACTAGAACTGAACTAGAACTGAACTAGAACTGAACTAGAACTGAACTAGAACTGAACTAGAACTGAACTAGAACTGAACTAGAACTGAACTAGAACTGAACTAGAACTGAACTAGAACTGAACTAGAACTGAACTAGAACTGAACTAGAACTGAACTAGAACTGAAGTAGAACTGAACTAGAACTGAACTGGAACTGAACTAGAACTGAAATAGAACTGAACTAGAATTGAACCAGAACTGAACTAGAACTGATGTTGGAAAAATAAAAACACCACACACATCATGAATGCCCTTAATATATTACATATTTATTTTGTAATTTCGTAAGCACCAGCAACTTTAAAAAGACGATAAATTTTGATGATCTTGCATGGTGTGCCATTGTTGTACATCGTACATAATAAGAAAATTAATATAATAATAAAAAAAAAAAACTACAAACAAATTGTTTTATGATTTATTAGTAAATTGTGTAATAGGTTTGTTTGGCCACAATTGGTATTAATTGTCTTTAATACTTTTGTGGACAATTTTCAATTTATTTTGTAATGAACTCGAGAGGTTTGTATGCCAGAATAACAAATGAAAATATTAAAAATATGTATATTTAATAAATACAAAAATACTTGTTATATAAACAATTAAATAAAGTTATTAATTAAATTTAATAATTAAAAAAAAAAATAATTATTAAAATCATTTCAATACAAAATTATTAAAAATAGACATATGAATTTGACAATCAATTATTAAGCAATTTGAGAATTTTTATGATCAACTACATACAATGAGTAATTATTAATATGTATAATGGAATATAATGGAATCGTAAATGTAAAATTTAGACTAGAAAAGAACTGTAAATATTTTCCAGGAAAAGCTTAATCGTCATACGTAGTGATAAATGTGCAAACAAAATTCATTATAAGATAAATTAAAATACATACTCTAAAAGTCAGCTGACTAATATAATTGTATTCAAAGACAATTCTGTTATCATAATCTATATAACAATTTTTTTTGACGTACATAATTATAATAATTTAGTCGGTCTTATTACTGTTAACACACATTAAAAAATGAATAATTTATGATTACTAGAATTATTATTTTTCTCTTGAAATAGCAAAAAGACTAATATGTACAGTGGCGAGCAAAACTGGTTACAAATCAATAGAAAATTCGGGAATAATGAAACTTTATCTCAAGTTTAGCCAATTTTATTAAAAAAATTCAATGTATCCACTTAAGTGCTTGTAATATAATTAAACTAGCATACCCTGGGTGCTTCGTTACCCTAAATATGTTCAATATCGTAAAAATATCAAAAAGTACCATCGGAAAAACGAAAAAGTACAAAGATATCTTTGAATAAATTCTCATTTAATAAGGACCGTGTGTTCCGGTTAACCATTATAAAGAATCCATTTGAATAATAGAAAAGTTCCCATTTCCAGAATATTATTCAGTCAAGACCATGTATGTTAAAATTAATGTTCCTAGGTTGAATATTTTAGGAAATTAAAAACTACAATTTATGAGATAAAAAGTACTAAAAAGTTGTCTCTTAAAGGGTCTTATTCAATGAGGACCGCTGGCTCAATGAGTTTGAACAAAATTAAATTTCCCGTTTTTCCCCTTTTTGGTACTTTTTTACCCAGTGAAATAGCAAAAATTTAATTACAATAAATATTACAGAGTTAGTCCGTAATTTTATATGAATAATTCAATAAACCGAAAAAGTTTTCTTAATGTGCTAAAAAAGTACCATAAATACATTTTTGTCCCTTTTATACCCAAAAAGGACCGAATTTTAAAAAAAGTACGAAACAGGTGGCTAATAATTTTGAGAGATGTATCCAAAATATTTAGAAAAATTTGATTATGTTTATTAGTTTAAAAGTTATAAAGGGCTGAAAAAGGTACCAAATCACCTTTGTTATACATTTTTACACCTTAAAAGTACGAATTTCAAAAAAGTACCAGACACCCATCTGCTCATTTTAAGAGTAGATACAGGTGCATTTAAAATTTTTCTTGTATCACTAATATTATGTAAATATTTAAGAAAACCTGTTTTACCCGTTTTTCCCCTTTTTACCCGTAAATGTGCAAATTTCCAAAAATCCCTCCTTAGTGGATCTACAAAACCAAAAACACATCTACTGTTAAAAATTCATGATTCTAGGTTCAGCCGTTTGGGCTGTGCGATGATGAATCAGTCAGTCAGTAACGCTACTCTTTTATATATATAGATAATTAAATATTAATCTAAAGATTAAAATATTTTTATAAATAAAGTCGAAGTATCCAGTTTTGCACGTTTTAAAATTTTTAATACTTTGGCAAAGTCCTTTTGCTTTTATGACACTTTTTATACATACTTTCAACCAAGATCTCAATGGTCTGGTGCGGAATAGTAGACAACTCCGTTTGTACTCTCGACTAGAGTTCTTGGTTTTATTATCGAATTTCGCAAGACTTTTTTTTAACAAAGGCCATAAATTTTCAATTGGATTGATTTCCAGGCATTGAGTTGGCATTTCATCGTTTGAAAATTCAGAGCTGAAAACCAATTTTTTACGATTTTCGCCGTACGCTTCGGATCCTCATCCTGTTGGAGTATAACCTCTGACTCTGCATATGCACATTCTTCCCTAAAATCAGGAATATTAGATTGAAAATGCTCAAATCATCCTCCTTTTTCATTATAGCATGTAATTTTACTAAAGAACCGAGATTCTAACCAAGTGAAACAAACCCACATCATCAGACTACCATCCCCATGTTTCACCGTTTCTTTTACATGGTGCTTTTTTAAGCTTTCATAAGAGCGGTGCCAGTAATATTCCTTGACATCAGACTAAAAACGATTAGACTTTGTTTCATCGGACGATATAACCCTTTTTTCGGTCATCAACACTTCAATTTTTGTGCTTATTGCAAAATTTAATACGATCCTTCAAAATTTTGTCTGATAACGCTGGTGTTTTCTGCTGATATAAGGCCAATTCTACGAAGAGCTCTCCGGGCTGCTCATTCATTTAAGGGCTTATTTATGACGACAGGAGCCTGATTTTGGTGTTTTCACCTATTGGATGTCAATAAACGTTCCATAGTTCTGGCATATCTCTCGGAAAGCAAGCACTAGATTACTGGATACTTCGACTTTATTTATAAAAATATTTTAATCTTTAGATTAATATTTAATTATCATGTATTTAATTTTGTTTTCATTTTATATAATTGAAAACCTTATTATTTTTCTTTTATTTTATGGGTTTTATTGCATTTTTAAGTCTAATTGTCTAAACACGTACCCAGTTTTGCTCGCCTCTGTATATGAATCATCATAGGCTTATAAATTTTTAATAAATGTATTGTGAAAAATTTTAGAATTTGTTCCAAAAACAACAACTTTTTATTCTTGAACAGCCGCTTTAGAACTAGTGATATATGTAAAATTCGTTTTGTGGAATATTGTTGTGGTTCTTAAGTATTTCTGAATAGCTTTCAAGTAATCTATTCTGTAGCAGTAGTTATTCATTGGTACTACACCACCTCAATAGATGACGTAGGGGTTGCTAAACAAATTTTTGAAATTGAAGTAATTACTTCCAAATCAAAATATTAAGAGATATGTATTTGTAAAAAAGACCGGATTAGGACATTTCTATAGATCATTGCTTCAAACCAATTAAATAATTATAGCATCCGTAAAACTAGTTCAGAGGATGACAAATTTGACACAAAAATCGTGGATTGATTGAGCGATTCAGAGAAAATTATAAAGAAGTGTAAAACAGGCCTCATTACACAGTGAAATGCACGGCTGGTATCAAATTGACATCAGCGTGTTTATAATTTTGCAATAACGTTCGTTGTCAAAGTATATACATACCGTTGACAACGGATTGTTTGCCAATAGTGAGTTTGTTATCGTTTTGACAATGGATGTGTATAAAATGTAGATTTCGTTATCGTACATATATTTATATATATATATACTTTGACAACGGATCTTTCCCGCTGTGTAATCAATGTTTTACACTTTTTTATAAGTCTATCTAAATCGCTCAAAAATTCACAATCTATCCATCCTCTGAATTGACAAATGACAAATGATGACAAATTCACACAAAAATCATTTTTTAAAGAACTGGTCTCATAACTGTTCGTAAAATGGATGTCGTATATTAATCTTAAAGGTCAAACTGGAACTATGCATGTGTTATAATCATGCATTCTAGGACTAGTTGTGGAACTAATAGAATTTTTATTAATATGACTAAAAAGTATTGTATGTATATGTGTATAACATATTAACTCAAGTATTGTGTCTGGGGAAAAACAATTATAAAAAAAGTTGTATTATCAACACTTTTACTGATATCAGAATACCGTTGTTATTAAACAAACATCGTATTAGTATTTGTTTACATAAGTATGTACACATGTATATTATTTTATTATTAAATATATTTATTAGGGTTTAACTTTTTATACACTTTTTTTATAAATTTTGAATCGGCCCTTTTCATTTCATTAATATAATTTTTTTCTTAATTTTTAATAAGTCTGAATAAAATTTGCTTTTTTTAATGCACAATCAGAAACTTTTGATATAAACCATAGCCATTGTTGGGCCCACGACAATTACAAGAAGAACAAGTAAGAATTCTATATTAGGCTGTGCCGAATCTTATATACCCTTCACCATGATGTGTTAAAAAACAGTCATTATGAATTTCATTACAAAAAAACAATTGTATCCAATTTTATATGATTTAAATTAATCCGGACTCCACATGCTTAACTTCATATTTCAATATTATAGAAATTTAAAAAAGTACCTTTTGTAGAACGAAAAAGTACCAAAAAGTCCCTTTTTGTAGGTTCTTACCTAGTCAAGGTCCTACATGCTAAATTTCATGTTTCTAGGTTCAATATTATAGAAAATTCAAAAGATACCTTTTGTAGAACGAAAAAGTCCCTTTTTATATGTTCTTACTTAGTCAAGGTTCTACATGCTAAATTTCATGTTTTTAGGTTCAATATTATAGAAAATTCAAAAAGTAACTTTTGTAGAATGAAAAAGTACCAAAAGTCCCCTTTTATGTGTTCTGGACTAATCCGGGCTATACATATTTAATATAATGTTTATAGGTTCAATATTGTAGAAAATTCAAAAAGTCTCTTTTTGCTAGTTCTTACCTAGTTAAGGCCCATCATGCTAAATTTCATGCTTCTAGGTTCAATATTATAGAAATTTCAAAAAGCACCTTTTGAAGAACGAAAAAGTACCAAAACGTCCCCTTTTATGTGTTCTGGGCTAATCCGGGTTCTACATACTTAATTTTATGTTTCTAGGTTCAATATTATTGAAAATTCAAAAAGTACCTTTTTGTAGGACGAAAAAGTACCAAAAAGTACCTTTTTGTGTGTTCTGGCCTAATCCGGTACTTTTTCGTTCTACAAGAGGTACTTTTTGAATTTTATATAATATTGAACCTAGAAACATGAAAGTCGGAATTAGGTGAGTACTGGAAAAAGTGAACTATTTGCGTTATCAAAATGATAACAAGGTGTTGTTTAAATTTTATATATATTCGTTGCCTAAATTTAAACAAACGTGATAAGCTGACTTTTCTCAACGGATTGTATCAATTTCAATTTGATTCTACCGGTTTTTCCCCTCTGTGTAAATTTATTATTTAACAGTCAAGTAGAGTCAAAGAGACTGTGTTTTGATCTAATTCGTTAGGCCTATTCCGATCTTGTTTCACTAAATAGTTGTTAATCATTTCATTAATGATTTCAATATGTAGTTTATTAATTATTTATGACATACATATTTTATAAGTTTATTTTTACTTATACTATATATTTTAAAGATAACTGCAAAAAAATGTACTTACTCGTCATATATAAAATAATATTGTGGACATTTATAACGTTAATAATATAAAAATATATATTCATAAATCGTCTATATATATGTATATATAAAATAGTGTATATGTATATAAATGACAGTATAAAACACTAATAATACAATATATTATTAATTGAGGACTCAATTGATAAAACGATTAGCACATAAGATAGATGATACATTTATAAAAATATATATGTACAAAAAATATAAACATACGTTCATATATAAATGCACGTGATTGATATACAATACTCTAGCTAAACTAATCGTATGAATAAACTTCTATAGGTACAAACATTTGGGCACAAAATTGTATTAGAAAAATAAAATAAAATAGAAAAAAATCATACTTGTAGTATATTAAAAGATTAACTTTTTGCCGTGATTTAATCAAATGATAATGAACATTTGAAAGCGAATAATGTACGTAATAATGACTGACTTTTTACTATTTATGATCTTTCGAGTACTTGTACTAGAAAATATACATATGTAATTTAAAAAAAGGTTATAAAGTTATAAAGAATTCAGTCAAAACGCATTTTGAAATTTGCAGTTTATGTTTTAAATTTAAAATAAAAGTCTGGTCGGTTCTAATAATTAAATTGTGAATAACTTTATAATAAATAAGAATATTGTAATGTTATTTTATCTGAATATTTAAGTTTTTTATCTTTACAAATAAATATGATAAAAAATAGTGCTAAAAATAATTTTTGTTATAATACTCGTATTCAAGTGTTTTATTATATTTATTTAAGACAAAATAAACATAAATTACTTATATATTTTTTCGCTGACAATCTTATCGATAAGTAAATCTCAAGTAACCAAGGTAGTGTAATATATGTAATCATAAGTAGAGACGATTTTTTTATAATATATATCTACACAGTAGGAAAAAACAGGTAGAAAAGTACCGAAATTGATACAATCCATTGCCAAAAGTAAGCTTATCATGACTTCGACAATGAATCGTTGGCCCCTATTCTGCATTTCAATTTGAATCGAATTTTTTTTTTCATTTGGCAACTTTGGTATTCTGCATTTCGATTCGACTCTCCATCACATAAACAACAGCTTACAAATACGTAATTACGATCGAAATGCAGAATACACACAGACTTAAGGAATTGAAACGAAATGGAATTGCTTCTACTTTTTTTTACGATTAAGTTTTTTTGATGAAATACCTTTTTTCGATCATTGCGTAACTGAATGCGTAAACGTAATGGAAATGTAGAATAGGGGTGGTTGTCATTGCAAGAACGCATTGTTGTTATTTCAATAACGTTTATTGTCATTTTTACAATGCATCGTTGTGACTTCGACAACGAATCGGTGTCTTTTCGACATCGTTCTGTTTAACAACATAGTGTTGTCACTTTGGTAATTATTATTTTTTTGTTGATTTTATACCCTATACCAATTTAGTAAGGAGGGTATATTGGGTTTGTGCTGATGTTTGTAACGCACAAACATATTGGTTCTATAACCACCTAAAAGTATAACAATCGACTCAGAGTCATTCTATGAGTCGATGTAGCTAAATCAAACTATAAGTCGCATGCATGATCTTCTATTGTTCCAGGGACGAAGCCTATTGAAAATAGTTAATATCGGTCCAATATCATCTAGCTCCTTATATCTGAACCCGCCGAATAAGACTTTTAATTTTATAATTATATTTAATATACTCGTATCATGGTAAAAAACTGCAAAACCAAGTTCTATAACAGCCTTGATGACCCTTAAATGTCCCCAATTTTATACAACAATAAGTGGCTTAAGAATATATGAGGCAAGGTACAATTCAACATATATTTTTTATTATGAAAGCTAAATCACATTTTATTTTTGTAACAGGTGTAGTTTATTATATGGTCGGCCTCGCCTGACTATAATTTCTCACTTGTTTTATAATTTTGTTGTTGATTTGAAACTATCCGAACATACTTAGACAACGGAAGTTATTGAAAAATTTAAACACTTTAATGTGAATTTGGTAACAGGCGTGTATACTAAAACTAGGGTGGATGATGTATAAAAATACCTAGGGTGGCCCAAAGATGGATAAATATATAGATTTTGGGTTGCAAATCTGTTATCAAAGCCAATCACGGAAACTACAGCCGCATGCGAACATACTGAAAATTCAATGTCATAACCCTCAATAGAAAATCGTAAAATGGATCTAAGTGGAAAAACTTAAATGTATACATTTAGACAATAGATATAGTAATCGATGTTGATATACATATATTGATTCAGTGTTATGCAAAACGTAACAGTAAGCTCCTCAGATCATCAGACCTAGCTTAAACCTAGTGACCTCAGTCGACTATCTATTCTGTTCATACTCTCCTGAATGGTGGCTGTGGTTTAAACCCAAATTCGCGGAAAAGGAATGCAGTTTAAAATCGAATAAACGGTATTTATAATGCATATATCTGTATTAGATATATGCATTAGTGATAGTGTGATTAAGCGTTAAAAATAAGATGGTGTCAAGTGTATAAGTATAACATGTGGGCCTTTACACATCCGTATACCAAGAATGAGTGGGATTTTTTTTCTCAATGATTGTGTCGGATGAATGGTGATGGATGTAAGGTATCCTATATAAGTGGTACCCTTGAGTTTTTCATCAGGTATGTTCAAGATTTACTCTATTTATAGCAGATTAATCACAGTTTGTTGTCTATAAGTAAGAACTTGTCTTTGGCTTATATGGTGGTTTCGTATTGCAATACTTATTATATCTATAGGTGATGTAAATATAAACGGTAATGGTGAGTCGTCTAACAGGCTCGCTCTGTGTAAAAGTTCCTCGATTAAATAATGTCGTCATGATAGGTGTTAACATAAAGCACTTCGTTATGGAGTCTGTCATGAATCAAACTTTCGTAGAAACAAATTCGGTTTCTTTTTAAAGCTCTTTTTTTGCTAGTGATTTCTAAATAAACTGGCCTCCCTTAGGATTTGAATAAATATAAGTATATACCAGTTATGTATATAAAAAATCTAGTAATGGGCCAAAAAATTAACCAACTATAGCATTGGAATTCATGCTCAATTTATAAAAAATCTTTTACTTTTAATATTTTATACATTAAAAGCTGATGTGTTTTAACACTCGTGTGCATTTTCGTGTCTGACAGAGAGAAAAAAAATCCCCCTAGAATGAAGTGGGGAATTTTTTTGTTGTTATTTTTTTCTGTTTTATTTTATACTAAGTACTTATATACTAGAGAAATGTTTAGACATTTTATGACATCATTTAAAGCTGGCAAAATAAAGAAAAACAATATTGTTTATGTACAAAATGTCAGACGTATATTTTTGTACACAATCATCCATCTTATGTACAGTAGACGGACTTACTCTATATGTAAAGTAAAATGGCATTTTTTGTCTATAGCATAATATACTTTGCTTTGTTTTATGATAATTCTCAAAAAAAATATTTAGAATATATGTAGCAGTGGCAGACTATATGTAGTCGAGACTATAGTCTAGTCTTTATACAGAACTTTAGTTCAGACTATAAACGAATCTTTAGTGTAGACGATATTATTAGTTATTATAGGCAGGACTTAGTATAGTCCTGATAATACAGGGGGCTATAGTCAAGTCCTTATAGAAAAAACTACAGCTCAGATTATAGAAGGGAGTATAGTGCGAACTATAGACGACTATATGTATTCGAGACTATGGTATAGTCTATATTCTGGACTTTAGTTTAGACTATGAACGAAACTTTAGTGTAGACGATATTATTAGTGATATTATAGGCGGGACTTAGCTCAGATTATAGTTGAGATTATAATTCAGACTATAGCCAATACTATAGTTCAGAATATAGAATAGAATACAGTCTACGCTTTATGCAGGGCTATTCTCCAGACTAAAAACGGGACTCGACTATAGACAAAACTACTCTTCAGACTATAGAAGAGAGTATAGTGCGAACTATAGATGAGACTACAGTGCGCACTATAGCAGAGATTAGATTCAAGAATAAACGAAAGTGTTAACTATAGACGACTATATGTATTCGAGACTATAGTCTAGTCTATATTCAGGACTTTAGTTTAGACTATGAACGAAACTTTAGTGTAGACGATATTATAGGCGGGACTTAGCTCAGATTATAGTCGAGATTATAATTTAGACTATAGCCAATACTATAGTTCAGAATATAGAAAAGACAACAGTCTACACCATAGCAAGGCTATTCTCCAGACTTAAAAAGAGTATAGTCCTTTTAGCCCTTAGACTTGACTATAGACAAAACTACAGTTCAGACTATTGAAGAGAGTATAGTGCGAACTGTAGAAGAGACTACATTGCGCACTATAGCAGAGATTAGATTCACGAGTAGACTAAACTATATATTTTAGCCTATAGACTATAAAACAGTTTATAGGCGTAGAGAACGTAGTCCAGATCATAGATAAAACTATAGTCCAGAATTAGGCGAGACTAGTGAACACTATAGACGAGACTTTATAGTCTAGAATATAGACGAGACTATATTCTCAATAATAGTTTATACACTACTATAGTCTGGTCTATAAACGGTACTAAAGTCTGGTCTAAAGACGAAACAGTAGTCTGGACTAAAGACGAGATTATAGTCTGGTCTAAAGGCGAGCACATAGACTGATCTAAAGACGATATTATACAGATGAGAGTATTGTTCAGTTTGTAAATAGTCCAGGGTATAGACATTCACTCAGTTCAAACTACGATACTACAGTTCATACAATAGTGCAGACTAAATAAGAATTGCAACCTATAGTGTGGACAATAAACGAGATTGTAAGACAGAATATTGATGTTACTTTAGTCTGAGACAATAGTACTGACTAAAGAAGACATAAAATATATAGTTTTCAAGTTAGTAACTCAAGCAATAATTTTTTGTGAGTCGGTCTAATGTATAATTATAATATTTGCAAGGTTACCCAAATGTTTTGTATGAATGAAATTTTTGGTGGTGAACAAAATAACAAACAGAAAATACAAATTTGAAAAGAAATTTATTTAACAAATAAAAAAAAAACTTTAAACTTTTTGCACATATTTTGAATTTAATCGTATGTGACAAAGAAATGGTTTAAAAACAAACTAATATATTTTTTAATACGAGGGTAATTGGATAAATTTTTCAGTGAAAATTTGTATGACTAGACATAAAAATGAAATGGTCGCCCAAATGCAAACATAAGATAAGTTCATGGTATTAGAAATTAGATTTTCAATTAATTTATATTAATTTAAAATAAACTATGAATTTATGTACATATGGACTTACTCTTTCCTTCCCCTATAGCTGCATGTCATTTGTAAAATTAATTAGAAAAACACACATCTAAGCCATTGGACTTTGAAAAATAAAATAACAAAGATATAATATATATAACTACAACATATTTATGTTTGCCAGACCAATAAAAAGTATAAGTGAAATTTTTAGACCTTGAATTTTTTTTGTCTAGAAGAAAAACAATATTTAATACATTGACTTACAAGTATAATGTACATATACATATATACATATCTACGTACTTATGTATGTCAACACAGAAACGCACATCGTCTTAAGTTGTTAATTAATCGAATTAGAAATGTTTTAGCTTTTTTCTTATTATCAATAATAACGTCTATAAATAGTACTTAATAGAAAAGTAAATAATATTGTAACTTATACAGGGCCTACCCCAAAGTCCAGGGTTTTACAGTTAAGAGCATATGTACAATACATGTTGCCATGTATGTTTATGTATTTTTTTAGTTGTACTTATTATAAGTAAAATATATACATACACATGTACGTAGCTGTAAGGAATTATTATATATTGATTGTTTATTTTTTAATATAAAGAATGTAGGTCTTATACTAACTAAAGTAAAACAAAAATCTTAAATAATCCAAAAAACACTAACCTACTATGACAATAGGGGTTGCCAAGCAACAAACAAAATATATACAAGATATTAATGGAAATTAATTAAACAATTTTGCAATTTTTTTTAATACGCAATTTGTCCAGACTTTGACATTGCTGTTTAAACTACAGAGTAGATTTTTGTACAGACTATGGACGATACTTTAGCCTAGACTATGGACGATACTTTAGCCCAGTCTATAGGCGAGACTATAGTCTAGGCTGTAGACGGGTCTATAGTCCAGAATATAGTCGGGACTATAGTCCAGATTATAGACGGAACTATAGCCCAAACTATAGATGGGACTATAGTCCAGATTAAAGACAGGACTAAAGTCCTGACTAGACTATAGTCTAGACTATAGACGGGACTTTGTCCAGACTATAGACGGGATTATAGTCTAGACTAAAGACGGGACTTTAGTACAGTATATAGACAGGTCTATAGTCCAGACTGTAGACGAGACCATATTAAGTACAGACCATAGACGAAACTATAGATGGGACTATAGTCCAGACTATAGACGGGACAATAGTTCAGACTATAGACGGGACTAAAGTCCAGACTATAAACCGGACTATAGTCCAGACTAAAGGCGGGACTATAGTCCAGATTATAGATGGGACTATAGTCCTGACTAGACTGTAGTCTAGACTATAGACGGGACTTAGTCCAGACTATAGACGGAAATATAGTCCAGACTAAAGACGGGACTATAGTCTAGACTAAAGACGGGACTATAGAGGGGACTGTAGAAGAGACTATAGACGGGACTATAGTGCAGATTAAACATAGAGGGGATTATAGTCGGAGTTATTATCGTGACTATAGGCTGGATTACAGTCCAGGCTATAGGCGGGACTACAGTCCAGACTATAGGCGGGATTATAGTCGAGACTATAGACGCGTCTATAGTCAAAACTAAAGACGGGACTATAGTCAAAACTAAAGACGGGACTATAGTCAAAACTAAAGACGGGACTATAGTCCAGACTAAAGACGGTACTATAGTCCAGACTAAAGACGGTACTATAGTCCAGACTAAAGACGTGACTATAGAGGGAACTGTAGGTGAGACTGTTGACGAGGCTATAGTACAGATTAAATATAAGAAGGACTATAGTCTCGTCTATAGTCTAGACTATAGGCGTTACTATAGTCCAGATTAATGACAGGACTATAGTCCTGATTAATGACGGGACTATAGTCCAGACTAAAGATGGGACTATAGTCCAGAATATAGAGGGGACTGTAGGCGAGACTATAGAGGAGACGGTTGACGAGACTATAGTGCAGATTATATATAAGAAGGGCTATAGTCTCGTCTATAGTCCAGACTAAAGACGGAACTATAGTGGGAACTGTAGGTGAGACTATAGACGGGACTATAGTGCAGATTAAATATAAAGGGGACTATAGTCGGAGATATAGTCTGACTCTAGGCTGGATTACTGTCCAGACTATAGGCGGGACTATAGTCCAGACTATAGACGGGATAATAGTCCAAACTATTATTCCGTCTATAGACTATACTATAGTCCAGACTATAGACGGACTATATACTATAGATGGAATCGTTTTAGAAAGTAATTCTGAGAAAATGAAAATAGAAATGGCAACACTTAACACCCAGTACTCGTATAAAATATCAATAAGTATGGCAAGTCACTTGTGCGTAAGAAACGGGAACAAATATTTATCGGAAACAGAAGATGAGAAAAAAAATATATTGAACGACATAAGCAGAAAAATCTGCTTATACTGTTAAAATGAGAATGTTTATTTACGCTTTAGAATATTTTGTTTACTTTTAATCATTTTTTTAATTCTACCATTCAATCTTTCGTCTCGAAAGAAAAATAAACTTTAAGAGAAAAATTTAAAGAAAAACTAAAAAAAATATAATAATAAAAATATCACAATTTATAACAGGATGTCATTTTGTTTGGAATTCTATAAAAAAATTGTTGCAAAACAATAATATTATTTCAAATATATTTTTATAAACAGAGTATGTGTTCAGACAAAAGAAACTTTTTAGAAATGAAACCGATAAAGTGGAAAGTTTTTTATAATAAATTTAATTTATTTAGTAAAATATTAGTTTTTGTAAGCTTTTTTAAAATTTTAAAATAAATAAGTTTTTTTGTTGAAAATTTTATTTTGAATTAATTTTTAATAGATTTTTCCCAAATTTTAATTTAAATTTTGTTTTAAGTTTCTTTGGATTAAGCAACTACTGTTTATATTGGTGTTGACATTATTTTCATTCACAAGTTTTGTAAATTTTTATTAAAAATTGCTTGAGTTGCAAGAATACAAAATAAAGAAAAAATGCTTAATGGTTTTCAACGCAAAAAATTTTTAAAAGTATATAAATAAAATTTTTAAGTTTTGTTTACATTTTCTTAATGAAATGAAAAAAAAAAGTTTTAAATTATTAATGAAAAATTTTGTGCTTTTACAAATATTTATATGTATAAGCAAATTTCTTCTCCTCTTTCTCACAAACTTTAAGTATTTGTATGTTTATTTAACTAAATTAAAAATTAAACAAAATTTTCTCTTTTGTTTATATTTAGAAATATATTTTTCTAATTTATCTCTATAACAAATTTCAAATATATTATAATGACGAAAGTGTTGGTATTTGCACTCATTGTGAGTATTAAAATAGGCCACAAAATATGAAAAAAATAGATTTATACCTCAATATTTCACAATATTGTGTTTTATAGAAAAACAAGTAAGAGTTCTATATTCGACTGTGCCGAATGTTATATGTATACCCTTCACCATGATGTGTTAAAAAAAGTCAGCACGAATTTTATTACAAAAAATACCAATTGCAAAGCGGTAAGGTACCAAAAAGTCCCCTTTAATGGGTTCTCACTTAATCCATTCTCTACATACTTTATTTCATGTTTCTAGGTTCAATATTATAGAAATTTCAAAAAGTACCTTATGAATAAAGAAAAAGTACAAAAAAGTTCCCTTTTATGGGTAAACGCCTAATCCGGGCTCGACATACTTAATTTTATGTTACTAAGTTCAATATTATAGAAAATTCAAAAAGTACCTTTTGTAGAACGAAAAAGTACCAAAAAGTCCCTTTTTCTAGGTTCTTACCTAGTCAAGGCCCTACATGCTAAATTTCATGTTTCTAGGTTCAATATTATAGAAAATTCAAAAAGTACCTTTTGTAAAACGAAAAAGTACCAAAAAGTCCCCTTTTATGGGTTCTCTCCTAATTCAGGCTCTATATGCTTAATATCATGTTTCTAGTTTCATTATTATAGAAAATTAAAAAAGTACCTTTTGTAGGAGGAAAAAGTACCAAAAGTACCGAATCTACGTACTTAATTTCATGTTCCTTGGATCAATATTATAGAATATTCCAAAAGCAACTTTTCAATTTTAGATGAAATTTTCAGAGGTGGTCTCGAATTTGTACTCATATCTCCGGTATTTATGGGCCGATGTTGCTGATTTAAAATAGCGATCTTGTCGAAAGCATGTCTAATAGAATTGTTAAAGATTCGGATATTGCCGATATCTGCTTTCCTCTAAAAAATGATTTCAACAAACACACAGACGGACATAGCTTAATCAACTCCGCTACCTATAAAGATCCAGAATATATGTATATACTTTATGGGGTCTGAAAATTATATTATAGAAATTACAAACGGAATGACAAATTTATATATACCATTCTCACGAAGGTGAAGGGTATAAAAATATATATGTACATATGGACTAAAAGTGTATAACAAACATTTAAAAATATATAATATTTTTGAAATTTATTATTAACAAATAATAATTCATCTTAAAAGTTTGTTTATGGATGGTTAAAAAGATCAAATGTATATGTTTTCATTTGCGTCATTTTGGCATAATTATTTTGTCAATTGTTTAATTGGTTGCGTTTTAAATGATCAACATATAAACATATTAGAATTTATGAATCATATCCGCTAATATTTTTATGTTTATAGATTTCTACAATATCTTAACAAAGAAAATTTAAAGAAGAAAAAGTGATATATTCGTTTTGACATATGTTTTACTGAATATACGAAGTTGATATACAGTGAAAGCCAATCAGCTTTAAGGACTAGGTATAGTATTTATAAAACGAAAATAACAACCGTCCATGTAAACCTTAAAATTGCAATTTTGAAGATAATTCAATGAATTTTGGTACATGATCTTCTTTCAGGGACGAAGCTTATTGAAAATGGTTAAGATCGGTCCATAATTTCACCTAGCCCCCATACAACTGAACCCCCAAATAGGGCTTGTAAACCTTTTAATCAAACTACAGGTCATAATTTTTGAGATAATTGAAATTTGCCACATGATCTTCTATGCTACCGTAGATGAAGCCTTTTGAAAATGGTTAACATTTCGCCATTATTTTACCTAGCCCCATACAACTGGACCCGCCAAATAGGACTTATAAGTTCATATTTATGTTTAATATACTCGTATGTCGACATAAAACTGCAAAACGAGTTCATGATGACCCCCATGAACTCTATAATTATAGAGCTTTATTTGATCCTGCCGCTATAAAAAGTCCCCTTCAAAATTTGACTTAGTTAGTTTGAAAGGAGGATGTACATATATACATCAAATCCGAAGAAATACACCTAGGCCTCTATCGGGCCTGTTGCGAATCGAACCCACCACCTCCGGTCTACCAGATTAGAACACTAACCACTAACCTACCGAAGGCCTAAAAATTTGACTTAAATGTCCACAGTTTTATTCAACTTAAGTGTTTTATTATGAAAATTTTACCAGATTTTACTTTTTGTAACAGGTGTAGGGTATTATATGATCGGCCTCGACCGACTATAATTTCTTACTTGTTTCTATTCAAAAAATGTCAGAATGGTATTATTCTTGCGTATCATCTGAAATTAGAAAATTTTTTTTAATGCCTGGCTTCTACTGATTTAAAAAGCATGCCTTAGTTCCTTATATGGTAGTTAGATGTAATGAGAACTACAGTCTTGCATCTTTTGATGCAATGGGTCATAGTAAATGTTCGCTAGCATACAAATATTATTATTTTGTAGCCATCTAAGACATCGAAGGTAACATGAATAATGTCGAACCCAATTCTAACTAAGCTGCACTTGATAAATTAAGAGTTGATCAATAAACTTAGCAGCTCATTAAAAAAGCTCCGGTCATTAAAGCAACAATTGGTGGAGTCAATGTCTTACTTTATGCTTCAGGGAAAGCTCTGTCTCCTCTACTATAAACTTCTTGTTAACTGAATTCGTTGAAAGGAGAGTTAATTAGGACGTATTGATATCAGACAAATTTTTACATTTCATATGCAGTTGCTTAAGATCAGCTCTAAATTTCCTTCCGGGAGTATGTTACCTTAATAAACGACCCTATTTTGGTGTTATTGTAATCCCGGGGTTTTTACCAGTACCTCTAGTCTGCCGGGACTATAAACTGGTGATGGTGAAATGTATCCTTGACCTTTCCTTGGAATGATTTGACATGGGGTCGAACTACATATTCTGATACCATAGGAACCCGTAGCCCTTACGAAAGAGTTTTCAACTTTACCATACCAATTATTAGAGAGGGACCTTCGCACTGAACGTGGTGGCTGTAGTTTAAGCTCAAATTCGCTGAAAGAGAATGTTGGTTAAAAGGCTTATGTAGGATGAAGACTATAATTCGGGATAAGTTCGGTACTGTAGGACTAAGCGTTGTAAATGAATTGGTGTTAAGCGTATGTGATACAGAATGAATGAAGGGTGTGCGGAATTGTGGCACCTGTATACTTAGAGTGAGTGTGGTAAGTGTGCTGTGTTGAATGGTAAAGGATGTAAGTTATCTTGTCTAGGTATATATTAAGGGTTTAATAAGTCCTCTGTGAGTAATGAAAGAGTCCTCGGCTTATTTGTTGGATTCATGTTTCGCTCTAAAGAATACGTTTCCAGATAATGTTGCCGACTCAACTTCAAGAAACGGAAGTAATGTAAACAAGTTAAGCAAAGGGGCAGCAATAGTCAGAGAATAGATAGCTTGAGTACTTGAACAATGTGCTTGTACATGGACCGGCAGAACTATTTACGAAAATTGTCACCTGTGACTAAGATACACAAAGGGGCGATGATAAGTTGCCAAAGAAGTTCACCGTGTGAATGAAAAAGAACAACGGGAAATAAGTTCGAAACGGCAGATGTTCATGTAAAGACCTCCGATAACTTGTGGAATCAGTGTCTCCCCTGAAAGCATGTAACCTTGATGAAAGACTACAACTGTATTATTGCACTCCCCGGTAAAGGAAATAAGTTCAACACAGCAACAGGTAAAGTACTTAGACACTTATTGTTTGAATTTCCTGATCGGTGTTATTACACTCCCGGGTAAAAGAAAAAAGTTCAACACGGCAACAGGTGTGAATTCGCTGAAAATTGAACTTCTTTTTTAAGTAGGACAACTGGGTAGTCTCCTTTCCCAGTTGTTGATAAAGCACCAACGTGAAAAAAGTTCAACACGGCAACACGTAGACATATTCCAAAGCTGAAAATTGAGCTTCTTCTTTTAGTGGGACTTATTATGTTGAAAATTGAGGTTTTATCATAAATCGAGGATCGATGCCTTTATTGGTATTTCCCTTTAAATAGTTTTAATTGCACTATGTGTGTAAAAATGGATCAAATCAGTTTGTTTCAACAAGCTCCACGAAGCCTCTATATAAGATGCCTCTAAAGTTTGCTGTTAATATTTCTTTGGTAGCATATAAGATTGCTGTTCTAACTATGACACTATGAAATCATACCAGAAGAAAGCGCCTCGAGTACAATGACTTCTGCAGAAGTTGTCGTAATGCTGTTGCTGTTCGATATCTTTAGCTCAAGAAGTAGTGAGTAGTACTATAAGACAATCAGATTGTCGCACATGAGCCAATCAAATACAATTTTAATAACTGATCTCACTATTCACATCCCTAAGCTTGAAAAAAATTCAACAATAAAGTGTGAATTTTTTTCAAAATCAAAACATTTAAAACATTTTATTTTCATAACATATAATATGTATATCCTGTTATTATACCGGCTAATATTGTTTACATTGCAACTTAATTTAAAACAATTAAATTCATGTGAAATATGCAAAGCAAACACATTAACATGGTCAATCTGTACTATATACATAAAAACAAAATTTACAATCTCAATGTATAATAACAAGCAAAAATAAAAAAACAATTATAAAAATAACCAAATTTTTATTAAACCAAAAAATGAAACCTGATCCAATTAATAAAGGAAATAAACAACAACGTAAACAAAATATTCTTTTTGAGGGTTTGATATCGCAAACAACTTGTATGATTGTAAAAAAGTAATAACAATATTAACAAACAAAATATTTTAATTTGCATACACTACAAGTAAAAATAAATATGGATATTACGAAGAAAAGAAAACAAATAAAAAACCGAAAAAAATAACAAATAATTGAGTCATCAACATACGACCAAAATTGTACATTGTACGAAGAAAAGAAAACAAATAAAAAACCGAAAAAAATAACAAATAATTGAGTCATCAACATACGACCAAAATTGTACATAAGAAATTATTTAAAAAAATAAAAACAAGTTTGTACTTAAAAAAGTTTATTTAACACTGGAACGAACAAATTCTGATTGTTGTATGGATATTGTAAGTGTAAATGAAAATGTTAAATAAAAATTATATTTTAATAAAAATTACACAAACACAAAGATGCGTATGTATAAAATTAGGTATAAAGTTGTTAATAAATATATATATATTAAGGGTATTCATTTAAACGTTCAAAACCCTCGTAAACTGTGCAACCTGTGCAAGTTTCCATTCTAGCAATTGACTTGTATGGAAATTGATTTGCACAAACCTTATAAGTTTGAGCGACTATTTAGACTGGCAAACTTGCGCAAACACATTGTGCATTTAATAAATCCTTCCGCTATTGTTCACTTTTGAATTTATGGACTTGACTATTCACATTTTAAACATATTTTGTAAAATTTTTTTCACATTGTTTTTAACTGTTCGTAATTGAACAGAATTTGAACAGGGATTTCATGAAACAAGTCGAATAAACTTGCCCTTTTGCACAAATGGCAAACTTAAGCGTTTACATGAAAACCCTTATTATTTCTTTAAAATTTGAAAAATAAAAAAATTGAACATTTCTTTTAATGTTGAAATAGATACCGATTTGAAAGATTCAAAAATATGATAGGCTTATTCCAAACACATCTGTTTTTAAAATTGTTCATGTTTGGAAGTTTCAGTCTAACTGTAGTCCCATCATATCTAAAAAAACAAACTGAATATCTTTTGAATTATAAGAGCATAATAAACTTTTTGAATACAACCTTTCTCAAAGAAATTCTGGGGTGTTGGTTACTCCGTATTTCGATTGGAAAGAAAAAGTTTTTAAAACACAATAGAAGTGAAAATTTTGTTCCCTTGAAATTTTCATTTTCCTGGAAGCGAAAATTGCTATTCACAATAGTTAATTTTGTATGGAAAAGCTGTTTAATGTTAAATTCCATCAAACAGATTTCACAACAGGAAAATTTTATTCAAGACAAAAAGTTTTTTCACGAAAAAAGTGAAAAGGGAACATATTTCGCGTGAAATGATGTTTGGCGATAGGGGTGAATGTATTTAACATAAAAATTCGAAATGTTTTTCCTTCGAATCCAGTTATAAAGTAATCATTCTGGTCGATGATGACATCAAAAAAAGACACCAAACAGAAATTTTTCGGAGTTCCCTGGAAGATCCTAGATATTCACCTCTATCGTCAAAAGAAGTGAAAATTGTGTTCACCTAAAATTTTTTATATCCCTATCGTGAACTTGTTGTGAACAATTCATTCACAATAGTTGATTTTGTATGGAACAAATTTCACAACAGGGCAATTTTTTCACGACAAAAAAGTTAATGAACGAAAAAAGTGAAAAGGGAACATATTTCACGTGAAATGATGATTGTCGTTGTAACAGCTTAAACTATACAATTTCGATCAGGTTGTTCAGCCAAGCATTTTACTACTTAATACATTGGTCTATGTCAAAAAGAGTCTGCTAGACAATTAACTATGTGGTAGGCATCATGATGACTCTAACCTCATGCTGGGCATATACATATACATATAGATTTTAGGGCAGCTAGCTCAGTAGGCGTTGGGTCAGTTGCTGCATTTAGAAAGTTACCAAAACACCATTGTGTTCCGCAGCAGATTTATCTGTTGTAGTTCGCGGACGACGTTCACGTATGACATTCATACGTTTACCTATAATTGCGGTTTTGATCAAGTCTATATAAGAGTAAATCAAAGATGCTAGAATGGAATTATGATCGAAAGGATTTTGCTTATAACTTCGTATGCATTCCACGTTATGTCGGAGGTCCACACTTCCCATCAAAGCATTACGTGATTCTTATACCTACTTCGCATTCTACGCTTTAACTGACGCTTATAAAAGTAGAAAGTAGTTAACATTCTAATCGTCAAGTCATTCTACGCTTTTGTACTTGTAAGTTTCAGTATACAAATAAATTGATTCTCTTTTTTTTGTCATACGCGTAGTATGCGAGAAAGCGTAGAACCCGTTGTGTGGACCTCCAGCTTTACATGGCGATATGTACTTCATAACACTTTGTGACGTTAAAGTGAAGGATCTGCACATAACTTTTAAGTCACTCCTCGTGTACACAGAAGTACTTATTAAATTTTGTGACTTCGTTTCTAGCTAGAGAGTTGAAATTTTCCACAAATTTTTCTTAAAGGTAGGTTTTGTTTGGTATTAAAAATGGACAGTCCACGACAGATCCACGTTTTCTCATAGCCCCCAGAAATACATCCTTTATAATCACATCTATTTTAAAAATGCATGTATGGCTAAGAAATTCGACATAAATAAGTCTTATATGAGTCAAATTCTCACTATCAAATTTTATGAGGATCAGTACATAATTGACCCCTCATATAAGGTGCCCTTCAAAAAATGACTTTAACGCCTATTATTGACTTAAAAATTCGAGTTTAGCGCAGAAAATCAATATAAGTTTCTTGCGAGCAAAAAAATTTTTGCCAAAAATCTATACTCTTTACCGAGTTTTATGACAATTGGTCAATAATTGACCCTTCCCCCATATAAGGACCCCTTCAGAAAACTAATTTAAGTCACATTACTGTTTATAATGGAGTATTCCATTTACAGCTTACGGTTTGTTGGTGGATATAAAAGATTCGGCATAGTCGAATATAACTCTCTTACTTGTTTTAGTTTGCGATCTGTAAATTTGAGTTCGGTTTAACTCTAATAACATGCACACAAATAGAAAAACATTACGCATACATGTATGTTAGTGCGGCTTCATTGATGTATATTTGTTTGTCCATCAAAAATTTATTCGTTCACATAATTATTTTAATCATTCAATTAACATATGTATGTCCAAAAATTGTTCTCTATATTAGAGTTACTCTATATTAATAGTCTCTATCAACAATCTTACTAGAGAGGAAGGAGAATCTTTTTTGAACAGAGCACATACATAGCTACCCAGTAAAAACTTTCATTACCATGTAAGAAGTTAAAATGCTTAAATTTACTTACACAATAGCATTTTAAGTCATTATTTTAACACGGTGATATCATTGGAGGCAAGTACTTACCACAAATGATTACAAGTAATTAGAAAAAGTAGTCATTGTAAATCACATTAATAAACGTATACAGCATCTGTATCTTCACTGACAAGTTGACAAATGAATTAGAAAGTATTTATATAACACATTATTAGTAAGACCTTATTAGACTACTTCTGTGTAATTCAGACCATATGTAGCAGTCATTGAAAAGTATGTTGTTAAGTAAGCAAATACAACTGATAGGCATTACCCAGTTTTTGCTGGGTATTGACAAAAAATTTAAAAACTATTCAGGCCTATCATAGAAATTTATTCCAAACAAAAGTAAAATAATTTTAGACTTAACAAGTTTTGGTTATTATGGCAAAATTTTGATATTTTTGCCCTTTAGTTCTAAAAGATTTAGTTGGTTAGTTAGTTAGTTAGTTTGAAAGGAGGATTTATACACATAAAATCCGAAGAAACACACCTAGGCCTCTATCGAGCCTGTTGTGCGCTCCTTAACCAGTGCCACGGGTAGGAATCGAACCCACCACATCCGGTCTACCAGGCTAGAACACTAACCTACCGGAGGCCAAGATCTAAGATCCCAGGACTTTAGAAAACTGTTTTTATATATGACTACTTTTTGATTCAGTTGGTTTGCTCCTCTAGTATTGCATACAACTATACAATGTATCGCTCGATTAAAAATATAAAAAGATCTTGTGACTATAACAAGAAATAAGAAGAAGAGTAAAATAGCAAAATAATAAATTACTAAGAATTAATAAAATTAAAAAACAAAATACATAAATAAGACTGTAAAATATTCCCAAGATTAAATGAAAAATTAAAACAAAAATAAACAAAAAGAAAATTGCCGCCAATTGTTGTTAAAAAGTGGATGGTGGTGTTCATAATGATGGTGATGATGATGATGATGTTGATGACGTGATGATGATTTGTAGTTTTACAACTATTTTACACGTCACACTGACCTTAACACCGTATTGTAACCAGAGCAAAAAAGCGGGCGTGCGCCACATGTGAGATTTGAAAACGCCATGCTGTGGGAGAATCATACCACAATATGTTTTTATTTTTTATATTATTATTATGGCTTTGTGAGGCAAAAAATTTAGGGGGAATCGGTGTAGTAGCAATTTATATTACTGTGTGCCTTCTTTTTTGTTTTGTTTTTATTTCTTAAATATTGATGGTTAAGAAACAGTTGGCATCTGTTCGTCTGTCATCGTATATTATAACAATGTTTATATGCAAATTCTCTAAAAGATTAATGAATTTAGCAAAAATTATATGTATGCGCTTTTTTTTTCTTTAAATAATCTTTTTACAAGAAAAGACCGGGTGTACCGAGCTGGTATGTCTGCTGGTGATATATTTAGGGTTTTTTTCAATGCACTTGGTTTGTTTTTAGCAGAAAATAACTATAGTTTTAGAACACTGATTGTGAGGCCATTTTTCTAAAATGTATAAAATGTCAAAGTGGGAAAAAGAAATGATTTGAATAAATGTTTTATTGTAAATAAAAATAGAATGAACAAAATATAGACTACAAATGGGAAATTTGAGAACTTGTAAATAAGTTTGGAATTTTAATATTTGGTAGTCCTTTAAGTGTTCAGATTGATAAATAGTGGCTGTAGTTGTAAATGATTCATATTTTATTAACAGAATTCGATAACAGAGGATTAAACGTCGGATTAAATCTCTCGATAAGATAATAATATAATGAAGAAATTATTCTTTACATCTATGTACTTAATATTCCGAATTAACAGAGTTTTAATAGCTCATTAAAAACACTATAACCATTAACTCCTTTACAGACTGATAAGTTATTATACCCTTCATCTTCGTGAGAAGGGTATGAATGTCGAAGTGCTTTACATGATGCCCTACTACACGGTGGTCTTTTTCATCCACTGGGTAGACTTAAACAACGGTCTACCATCGCCCTTGAATCCATCATTGAAGAACTCAGGTGGCAATTTTTGTACATTGTACAAGCACTTTGCTAAAGTACTCGAGCTATCTAATATCTCACCATTCCTGCTCCGTTGCTTAACTTCCAGCTAGGATGGCTTCTGTTGATTCGGAAACAGCACCTAGAGACGTATTTGGTAGTCCGAAATACCCAACAAATGGATCAGAATCCCTCTTTTATGAACCGGTAATGTGACAAAAGAAGTAGGAATTCCAAAGTCAATAATATCAATAATTGCCAAGACAAATAGTCACGTAGCATGTATTAATATACCCTGTTAAGAGGGCAACAGCACCGAGAAACTTCCCCAAAGTGAAGAAGGCGTACTACATCAATACTAATCTCCAAAATATGGGGACTTTCTCAATTGTTCACACAATCTATCGCATCAGTTTCATTCTCATGATCATAAAAATCAATCTACGGAATGACAGGCAACCAATGAATACCAACCTGACAATTCCCCAGCATATGTCGGTGTCCCATAACGCGATTGGCGAGCCAAAATCGATTGGGTTTTGGTATCCAGCATATGCCGCTTGTACACAGACCTGTTCGAAGAGAGAATTATCTAACCCATTAGGCATAGGATATATCAGTCCTTAAACCAATATTCTCTCTCCGCCACTACGTGTATCCCGAAGGAACCTCAACCAACTGAGCAGCCAGGACATAGTCCCGTGGGCAACTTGCCACTCGTAGTACCAGGTTATGCGGTACTCTGGACTGACCTCTTTTCAATCTATGCAAGACTGTCACCAATTTTTTTAGTTCCGGCCATACTAGAGATATTGGCCATCTCTTTATTCCCCGGGATTGCAAAAACCCCAAAGTGGAGGCTTCACCAAGGTAACATGCCACTGGGGGATGTCTGTATGTTTGCTGAAATCAGTTTTTAGAGGATCCCATTCTGTTAGACATGCTTTCGGGAAGATCGCTATTCATAATCAGCAAAATCGGAAAAAAGCAATACCAGCAAAGTAAGAGAAGCAGAGCGAGAGCAGTACTAGCGTGTTGTTATTGGCAAGAAACATGAAATTAATTATGTGGAGCCTGGCTTAAGTAAGATGCATAAGTACATAAAGTACCAAAAAGGGAACTTTTTGGTACTTTTTCGTTTTTTAAAAGGTACTTTTTGTATTTGCTATAATATTGAGCCTAGAAATATGAAATTAAGTATGTAGACTCCGGATTAGACGAAAACAAATCAATGGAATTTTTTTGGTACTATTTCATTCTGCAAAAGGTACATTTTGAATTTTCTAAATATTGAAGCTAGAAAAATGAAATTAAGTTTGTAGAGTAGGACTTTAGTGAGAATCGGAAAAAGTTAACTTTCTGGTACTTTTTTTGGTGTGAATTTTCTATAATATTAGGAATATGAAATTAGGTATGTAGAGTTTAAATTACGTGAGTGCCCATAAAGGGAAACTTTTGGGTACTTTTTCGTTTTCCAAAAGGCATGCAAAAGTTTTAGAATAGGCCAATTTTATTCAAGGTTTTAGAATAGGAAAATTTTAGAATATCAGAATATTTCAAATACCAAAACTTACTCTTTGCGGAGATGCAATACGTCTAAATTAATATTCTTAAAAATGAAATTATTTGGTATCTTTATACCTCTCATGAACGTCATAATTTCAAATTAAAAAGTTAATAAATATACGTGTTTTTTATTAATATAATATATAATATGGGAATTCAGACAAGTACAATGTACCTCTAAATATTTTTATGTCTGGCTATAAAACATTCCCTGCGTAAATATTTTTTTTATTCCTCTCACGCTTTGTAAAATTTATATAGTTTTTTCCCCCTTTAATTAAAAATAAATATTACTTAAGGTTGTCAGATAAGAAAGAAAAAAATAAATATTTGCCAAGTTTTATAAGAAAACAAAAGATATAATACATTTTATATATTTATGTTTAAATTTATTTTAGCCAAAAAATATGTAAATGAATTATAATGACATATTTTTATACTTCCTGATATTTACTAACTAAAGAATCGTAATGTTCATAAAAATGTTCTCGAAGAACATCAGTGAGAAATTATGATCTTTCATATTTGATCAAATTATTGTGTAATCTAGTCTATAGTCTGGATTACAGTCTAGTTCTTATAATATTCTAGACTATAGACTACACTAGACAGTATATACTAAGGCAGTTGAATTTAACTCTCATTTATGGGCAGTTGCTTCAATGTATGTACTTATTAGTAAGTACCTTCAAACTCTATTTAATAATTTGATACCGATACTACAATGGAATGTGTTCTTCTCAAATTAGGGAACTTGTTACTACTTACTTAAGTCGTACTAGCTGTATGTGAAACAAACATCCCCCAGAAGACTTTTCTATCATCTGCATGATCGAATGACCACAAGCAGTACTCCCTCCATCCCTCCCTATATATATAGTGCTACTTCCAGACAATGCACTTCATGAATAGGGCTCTTTCCCTGAGTACTGGTCCTAATAAAAAGAATACATTCTAGACTTTTGTTCCTATTATTTAGTTTACAGTCTGGGGCATAATGTAGTTAATAATGTGGATTATAATTTGGCTGTAGTCTAGTGTAAAGCCTAAGGTATACCTAGTCTATAGATTGAACTATAATCTAGTATGTAGTCTGAACTATAATATAATATAGAGTCTGGAGTATAGTCTAAACTATGATCCTAGGTTAGGTTAAGTTATGCAGACTGCTTACTGACAAGAGTAAGTCTTTACTTGGGTCCTTTAAGGTCCCCTGTAAAGAGAAGAAGATTAGGAAAAAAATATTTGGAAGGGAAAAATAGTGATATAGACAGTAGTGAAGATACAGAATAGAACAAGATAAGGCCAAGAATATGTTTCAAGAAACAAAAGATCGTAGTGTGTATTTAGTTACACACCCACTTTGACAATTTCAAGAATGCTAGTATACACCCAGGTTGAACGAGACGAGCCCAGCGCCTGATGACGGAACGTTTGCAGGGCCGGACAGTTACACAGAAGATGGGTAATTGATTCCTCCTCTTCTTCATTATGACAGCTCCTACAAAAGTCATTATATGAAATACCAATACGTCTAGCATGGTTTCCGAACTTTAAATGACCGGTAAGAACCGATAACAGAGCGCTGAGATACATTCGGTTTTTAGCCCTATAATGTAGGATATTTTGTGAGAATCCATACGAGGCCACAGTAGCCTAGCGATCGAGCAGGTGTGCTCCTGAGACCACCGTTCCTGAGCTGATCTAAAGCAATAAACAAGTATTTGTTTCTTGATGACACCACAGAACTGGTCTATATCCAGTATGTACATCCTCGTGCCGGCTTTTGCCAAAATGTCAGCAGTAGTATTGTCAGTTATATCCTCGTGTCCTTTGACCCAAAAGAGGGTTATTCTTGAATGTCTCGCCATCTTATTTAGAGACGCCCGGCATTCTTGGACAAGTTTTGATGTAGAATACACACCTATCAGGAATTTTATGGCGGCTTGACTGTCAGTATAGATTCTGATATCCCTGTTGGATATCCGATAGTACCTAAGCCAATTAGATGACTTCTTTATAGCTGAGATTTCAGCCTGTAAAATAGTACATTCGTCGTTGAGTCGGAAAAAGATTTTCGTCCCGAATTCTTCAATGAATATAACCTATAATCTAGACTAAATTGTAGTATATAGTATGGTTTAGTCAACAGACTTGACTAAAGATAAGTCAACAGACTTGTCTATAGAAAAGTCAATAGAGTTATCTATAGTATAGTCTGTATTGTAGTCTAGTCTATAGTCTGTACTACAGTCTATTGTATTATGTAGTGTGAACTGACAAAATAAAAACTGCAGTTTATTCTGTAATTAAGAGTCTAGTTAATAATATTTAGAAGACAGTTGAAGGACAAAAGATATTTCAAACAGCAAATGTAATTAATATCCTCCCCTCATATAGTGTTTTTGAGCATATAGGTACATATTTTTTAATATTTTGCAATAAAAACAATAGCTTTAAATTAAAAAACATAAAACGTTAATCAAAAATTTGTCGTTCTAACAAAAATATTACTTAATTTAACTATAAATATTAAAAAAAGTTTGTTAAAATTTAATTAAAAATTTATTCCAAATGTAATAATTTTTTTCTATTATTGTTTCATGTCACGTACTCATCTCAAGTAAACAAAGAAGTTGTAAAATTATAAATGTTAACTTAACATAAACTGTTAATATGTTCTTCTTAACATTTGCACAAACAAAACATACATATGTACGTATGTACATATGAATGTAGTACAAACAAGTGTTGTTGATGTGTGCAATGTTTATAAATATGTACACATAATACGAGAGGGAGGGACATTCCAGACGACGATTAGTTAACGCAAAATGTATTTGGGTAGTTCTTTCCATTATTATTCATTTAATTTCAAATGCGTAAATTTTTACAAAACCGAATTGAGATGATTACAATAAAAAAAGAAAATTACTAAAAAAGTTAAACAATATAAGTTGACTGCTCTTTTTTTAATGTTTTTTTTTATTTATTATTCTTTCTAGTGATGTATTACACTCACCTTTTCTGTTGATTTGCCAATTGTGGCAATAATAAATTTTGAGTATCATTTAATTTGTTGGAGTTTTTATTGTTGTTATTATTGTAGTTATTATTATTATTATTATTGTTAAATGTATTATATTTAGTCGATGATGTTGTTGTTGTAGTGTCATCAAATGTTGTATGTTGTGGCTGATTTATTAATGAATCACTATTCGCCGCACTGTTAACGGCACAATTACCAAAATTGATTGCATTTGTAAATAAAATGAAAATCAATGCATTCAAAACCAGGGGACACCAAGTACGACGAAACGAAGAACGTGTCGCGTTTAAACAACTCGTACTTAAGGAGGAAGAGGCGGAGGAGTGAATTTTAAAACCTAAAAGAGGACGCGCCATTGATTTTCCGCTTTTCACTTTATGTTTACTACCACTACCACTAATACTATTACAATTACTATTAGCCGTCATTTTTATTGATGAACGATGACCAGAATTTTTTCTGGGGGTCATCATAATTTCATTATTTTCATCCGTAGCATTTTCACTATTGGAATTTCTAGTCCGTCTTTGGCAATTTTCTGAACGTGGCAAAGGTTTAATTTCCATAACTTTATCTTTATTCTTAAACAATTTCACTGTTTTTTTCTGTTCACTTTTTCTTTTTTTTTTTTGTTGATTTTATGAATATTTAAAGAATGATTTTTATTAAATTTAGCACTTTTTGATTTATTTATAAAAACACTCGCGAGGCAAAGAAAAATAAAGATTTTTTTATTTTTTCTAACCACAAAACGCACAGGAAAATGTGTTCTTTTCTGTATCCTTCCCGACTGGCACAACTTCTCTCTTCGCTGTCTTCTGTTTGACTAGTTTTATTATTATTTTTCCTTTATCCATTCTTCTTTCAACTATAAAGTGTTGCCAGTTAGTTTGTTTAATTAGTGTTGTACAGTGTAGCGTTTTATATAGAATCTAGATGGATTAAAAAAGCATTTAAGTATTCGAGAAATACGATTTTAATAGAAAAAATGTTGAATATTAAAAAAATTAGAAACAAAATAAACAATTTTAAAAATAGTACAACAAAATTAAACAGTTTTGCTCAAGACAAAAACATTTCGAAAATTTTCAACCAAAATAGAAAATGTTCGAACCAAAATGGAAAATTTTAACATTTTTGAACAGTATAGTAAATTTTGGAAAAAAATTTAATACAACAGAATATTATCGAACAAAATATATAAAAAATTAAAGCAAAATATAAAATTTTTACAACAAGATGGTAAAATATGTAAATAATTTTTAAAAAATAGAAAAATTATAATATTTTGTAAAAAATTTAACTTTTTGAAAATGTTCTATGGAAATAGAAAATTTCGAAAATGTTTTAAAACAAATTTAAATATAAAAGAATAGTATAGAACAAAATATTTAAAAATTTTTGAACAGAAAATTTTTATCAAAAAAGAAAATTTTTAAACACGATATGAAACTATGTATGAAATCTGAACACCCTGGAAAAGTTTCTATAAAAATAGAAAACTTCGGAAATTTTTTATAAAATATAAATAACTCTTCGAAAATGTTAGAAAATTTCGAATATGAAATAGAAAATTTCGAAAATGGTCTATGAAATAGAAAATGTTATAAAAAGTATAAAACTTCCAAATTTTTATAAAAGTAAATTTCGAAAAATTTTAATAAAAATATAAAATTTTTAAAAATTTCTACTTTTATAGAAAATTTTCTAAAAATATAATAAATTTCAAAAATTTACTCTAAAAATAGAAAATTTATAATAAATTTCAAAAATTTACTATAAAAATTTAAAATTTCCAAAATTTATTAATTTTGAAAATATTCTTTATCTTTTTCAATTTATAATGAGTACTTTTTCAATTCAATTCAGAAAATATCAATTGAAATTGAGATTTTACATTTGAAGATGAGATTTTTCATATCAATATCAATCGAAAATTAGATTTTTCATTTAAAATTCAGAATATTTAAATTGAAAATAAGAAATTCAAAAGAAATTCAGAAAATTCCAATTGAAATTGAGATTTTTCATTTGAAATTTAGAAAAATTCAATTGAAAATTAAATTTTTCGTTTGAAAAATCCCATTTTCAATTGGAATTTCATTTAGAATTGAGCTTTTCTGAATTACTGTTAAAAATTGTGTAGTTCCTTTATAACAAAAGCTTTTTATTCAGTATTGTTAAGTTTTTTTATTTAGTTTTTTTGAGTTAGTGTTTTATTAAAATCAGCAGATTTAAAGGATCAAATTAAACAATAACGGTTACATAAAATACTAATACAAACATAATCTCAACTTAATTTTTTTGGGGACAAAACCTTAACAAAGTCTTACACCATTAGGTGTAATATGAATCTGAACATTACACTCTTCAGCAGCTGAATTATTTGTCATTAACGAATCTCCATCATCATTAAGAATCAAGGAAAATCTTTTCATCAGACAACTTTTGGCATCGCATAAACTTAAAGATAAGTCTAATTTTATATCTTCCTTTGGTACGTTAGTTTTAATATCATCCTGACGTTGTAATAGTAATAAAAATTTACCTTCGGTTAAAGAACCTTTAGTATTTAAAGATTTTAAGGCACTACTGTTACTGTTAATAGACCATTTCTGCGGAGCATCTGTGGTAAATTTCAATTGGTCATCTAAAGAAACGGTTACTTGCAGTTTTAATTGTTTGCAATGTTTAAGGGGAAGATTTTTTAGTAATTCTAGGCCGGAACGCAAAGGACCATCAGTAACGGTTACGTCTGCATTGTTCACCTGTTGGAAGTTTAAATTAATTGGTTCGGCTTTAAGGGTTTGCATATTAATGCGTAAAATTTGATGATTATTAGTATCGGAGACAAGCATATATTGACCAGTTGAGTCGAAGCAAAGACCAGCTGGTTCATTGAATTGTTGCAGTTTAGAATCATCGTTGTACTGTTTTATGGCCAAGGTTTCAATGGTATTCGTGTCGACGTCGATAACTTTAAGTTTGTGATTGTAGGTATCGGCTACATAAACTTTACCATTGATATGATTGTAAGTTACACCCAAAGGATGCTGGAGTTTGGCGGCATATTGTTTACCATCAACATCACCGAAAGCGAAAAGATTCTAAAAAGTATAGAGAAATTAAATATTTCTATCTATTTTTTCAATTGCTTTTTATATAACACACTTACTTGTGGATTACGATCTCCTCCTACCACAGCTAAAACTTTGCCATCCACCATGGAGGCCTTGCGTATACTGGAACTTTCACTGTCCGCTATAAACAAATAGTCTTTGGCCATAGCCAAACCGGAGGGTTGTGCAAAGGCAGCATTTTGGGGATAAGAATTATTACGATTCTCTTCCATGCCATTGCCTATCACAGACACACAAGTGCGTGGCTCGAATTTCTTAAATTTCCACCAAATCATACCTTCTGGGAAATAGCCCCATATTTGATGAGTACCAGCCATTGATATAATAATAATGGTTTTCTCAGGTACATTTTGTTCATCCAAATGAAAAGACATGTCCATGTCTCGTGTTCGAAAAACTGCCACATCCCAGGGAGAAGATATTTGTTGCAATGGTCCAATTTTACCGCCTACACGATCATGCCCCTGCTGTCCTGTGCCAGCTAAGGTTTCGACGGTTTTGTTTGTTAAACTTACTTGGCGTATTGCATGATTTTCGGTATCAGCAACTATAAGTGTGTCGTTGTTAAGAAATACCACTCCCTGCGGACAATTAAAACGTGCCATCTCTAGATTGCCATCCGCCAAACCAGCAACACCGCTGCCGATTTTTTGCAAAACCTCTCCTTTAATATTAAACACTAAAATACGATTGTTGCCGGCATCGGCTACCGCAAAATTTCCTTCCTCATTGCGTGAAATTTTAGCGGGGAATCTTAACTTCGAGGCGGGCAAAAGACCTAAAGAGGGTCTTAAAGGTAAAGCAAAGTATTTTAGCTCTTGTTTTTGAGCAAAGAATCTTAAAGCCTCTTCGGTGAAACGTTCCAAAAATAAGGCATGCCCCTCACCCATTAACATTAACAAAGGTGCACCACTGGGAGACAAAACCATTAAAGTAGGCCAACAACGTACGCCTATAGCACGCCACAAAGACATGCGTGGATCATTAACTATGGGATGTTCAATGCCATAACGTTGAGCAGCCGCTAAAATATTGGCAGCATCCTTTTCATTTTCGAACTTGGGACTATGGACACCCACCACCACCAGGCCACGTTCAACAGGATACAATTTCTCTAAAGCATTCAATTCGGGTAATATATGCATACAGTTAATGCAGCAGTAAGTAAAGAAATCCAATACCACTAATTTTCCTCTTAAGCTTTCCAAGGTCAAGGGCTGACTCACATTGAACCAATCAAGGTCTAAAAAAATTATTAATATTAGAATTATATAAAGAAAAACTATAACAATTTTTCAATATACCCTTTTGCACTTCATAATTTTGTTTCCTTAACACATCCAAAGCACTATCTGCCTCCCAGCGCCTAAGGAAATCTTGAAAAATTTGTGCTTGGGCTGTGACATCTTTAGCTGCCCTATAGCGTCCCTGTAACTCTTCAGTGATATAGGCTAACATGTCCATAGGTTCCAATTCTTCACTGTCCATTTTTGTAAATAGATTTTGTATAAAACTTTTCGTATTTTTCCAGAATTTCATAAAAAAATTGTGAACTTTTGTGTTATTGGTGGAAAGTGTAATGATTTCATTTGTCAACCAAAAAAAGGTAAATATGTCAAAAAAAGAAATTAATAAATGAAGGCGTATGTTCAGTGTGTAGAGAATATAGTGACTAAGAAGATATTAAAAATTAATCAAATTTTCAGTTTTCGATAGAAAAGTGATTTTTTTCTTAGTGGCTTCTAGGATTCTATAAATCGACTTTTTGTCAAAAAAAGTCGAAAAGTCGAAGTCGACTATTTTGTTCCAAAAAAGTCGATAACTCGACTATCGTCTATGAAAAAAGTCGAAAAGTCGACTTTGTAAATAAAAGTCGAAAAGTCGGAAAGAGTCGAAAAAAGTCGGAAAAAGTCGAAAAGTCGACTATTTATAAAATATTAAAAGTCGAAAAGTCGAAAAATCGACTTTTCATAAAATGCAAAAAGTCGAAAAGTCGACTTTTCATAAAATGCAAAAAGTCGACTTTTTGTTTCAACTATAGAACCCTAGTGACGCACATAAAGAAAACAACCCGACGAAAAATAAAACAAACCGTAACAGCTGTTTTATCAAAATAAACATTTTTTTTGGTGTGGTGAGTTATTTTTGTTTACAAATATGTGTTTCTGCACGTGGAAAAGACGCAAAAACTCGTTTTCATTATTTACATTTTCAATATGTGTTTAAGCACGTGGAAAAAATTCAAAAAAATTGATTTTCATGATTTACATTAAAAAAAATATTTTTGATCAATTAAAATATGTGTATAAATGTGGAAAGGAACAAATCTGATAAAATATAAATATAATTGGGATTATATCGTTACAGAATGCCTTTTAATAAAAAACATTCAAAAAATGTTACTATGGTCATATATATAAAATGATATATAAGTGCTATCGGACGATCTTGTGCACGATAAAAACCTATATAGAACTTTAAGTTGGAAGTGTAGATATCGGATGGCATACATTTTTTTCCGGATTTCATCGTTCTAGGGTGTACTACAACAACAAACTTTTTTTTTACAAAAAAGTTACTATAGCCCTATATATAAAATGATATATAACTGCTATCGGACGATCTTGTGCACGATAAAAACCTATATAGAACTTTAAGTTGGAAGTGTAGAAACCGGATGGCATACATTTTTTCCGGATTTCATCGTTCTAGGGTGTGTACTACAACAACAAACTTTTTTTTTTACAAAAAATGTAACTATGGCCGTATATATAAAATGATATATAACTGCTATCGGACGATCTTGTGCACGATAAAAACCTATATAGAACTTTAAGTTGGAAGTGTAGAAATGGGATGACATACATTTTTTTCCGGATTTCATCGTTCTAGGGTGTGTACTACAACAACAAACTTTTTTTTTACAAAAAATGTAACTATGGCCGTATATATAAAATGATATATAACTGCTATCGGACGATCTTGTGCACGATAAAAACCTATATAGAACTTTAAGTGTAGAAATGGGATGACATACATTTTTTTCCGGATTTCATCGTTCTAGGGTGTGTACTACAACAACAAACTTTTTACAAAAAATGTTACTATAGCCGTATATATAAAATGATATATAACTGCTATCGGACGATCTTGTGCACGATAAAAACCTATATAGAACTTTAAGTTGGAAGTGTAGAAATGGGATGACATACATTTTTTTCTGGATTTCATCGTTCTAGGGTGTGTACTACAACAACAAACTTTTTTTTTACAAAAAATGTAACTATGGCCGTATATATAAAATGATATATAACTGCTATCGGACGATCTTGTGCACGATAAAAACCTATATAGAACTTTAAGTTGGAAGTGTAGAAATGGGATGACATACATTTTTTCCGGATTTCATCGTTCTAGGGTGTGTACTACAACAACAAACTTTTTTTTTACAAAAAATGTTACTATAGCCGTATATATAAAATGATATATAACTGCTATCGGATGATCTTGTGCACGATAAAAACTTATATAGAACTTTAAGTTGGAAGTGTAGAAATCGGATGGCATACATTTTTTTCCGGATTTCATCGTTCTAGGGTGTGTACTACAACAACAAACTTTTTTTTTACAAAAAATGTAACTATGGCCGTATATATAAAATGATATATAACTGCTATCGGACGATCTTGTGCACGATAAAAACCTATATAGAACTTTAAGTTGGAAGTGTAGAAATGGGATGACATACATTTTTTTCCGGATTTCATCGTTCTAGGGTGTGTACTACAACAACAAACTTTTTTTTACAAAAAATGTTACTATAGCCGTATATATAAAATGATATATAACTGTTATCGGACGATCTTGTGCACGATAAAAACCTATATAGAACTTTAAGTTGGAAGTGTAGAAATCGGATGGCATACATTTTTTTCCGGATTTCATCGTTCTAGGGTGTGTACTACAACAACAAACTTTTTTTTTACAAAAAAATGTTACTATAGCCGTATATATAAAATGATATATAACTGCTATCGGACGATCTTGTGCACGATAAAAACCTATATAGAACTTTAAGTTGGAAGTGTAGAAACCGGATGGCGTACATTTTTTTCCGGATTTCATCGTTCTAGGGTGTGTACTACAACAACAAACTTTTTTTTACAAAAAATGTAACTATGGCCGTATATATAAAATGATATATAACTGCTATCGGACGATCTTGTGCACGATAAAAACCTATATAGAACTTTAAGTTGGAAGTGTAGAAATGGGATGACATACATTTTTTTCCGGATTTCATCGTTCTAGGGTGTGTACTACAACAACAAACTTTTTTTTTACAAAAAATGTAACTATGGCCGTATATATAAAATGATATATAACTGCTATCGGACGATCTTGTGCACGATAAAAACCTATATAGAACTTTAAGTCAGAAGTGTAGAAATCGGATGATATACATTTTTTTCCGGATTTCATCGTTCTAGGGTGTGTACTACAACAACAAACTTTTTTTTTACAAAAAATGTTACTATAGCCGTATATATAAAATAATATATAACTGCTATCGGACGATCTTGTGCACGATAAAAACCTATATAGAACTTTAAGCTGGAAGTGTAGAAATCGGATGGCATACATTTTTTTTCCGGATTTCATCGTTCTAGGGTGTGTACTACAACAACAAACTTTTTTTTTACAAAAAATGTTACTATAGCCGCATATATAAAATGATATATAACTGCTATCGGACGATCTTGTGCACGATAAAAACCTATATAGAACTTTAAGTTGGAAGTGTAGAAACCGGATGGCATACATTTTTTTCCGGATTTCATCGTTCTAGGGTGTGTACTACAACAACAAACTTTTTTTTTTACAAAAAATGTTACTATAGCCGTATATATAAAATGATATATAACTGCTATCGGACGATCTTGTGCACGATAAAAACGTATATAGAACTTTAAGTTGGAAGTGTAGAAACCGGATGGCATACATTTTTTTCCGGATTTCATCGTTCTAGGGTGTGTACTACAACAACAAACTTTTTACAAAAAATGTTACTATAGCCGTATATATAAAATGATATATAACTGCTATCGGACGATCTTGTGCACGATAAAAACCTATATAGAACTTTAAGTCGGAAGTGTAGAAACCGGATGGCATACATTTTTTTCCGGATTTCATCGTTTTAGGGTGTGTACTACAACAAACTTTTTTTTACAAAAAATGTTACTATAGCCGTATATATAAAATGATATATAACTGCTATCGGACGATCTTGTGCACGATAAAAACCTATATAGAACTTTAAGTTGGAAGTGTAGAAATGGGATGACATACATTTTTTCCGGATTTCATCGTTCTAGGGTGTGTACTACAACAACAAACTTTTTTTTTACAAAAAATGTAACTATGGCCGTATATATAAAATGATATATAACTGCTATCGGACGATCTTGTGCACGATAAAAACCTATATAGAACTTTAAGTCAGAAGTGTAGAAATCGGATGATATACATTTTTTTCCGGATTTCATCGTTCTAGGGTGTGTACTACAACAACAAACTTTTTTTTTACAAAAAATGTTACTATAGCCGTATATATAAAATGATATATAACTGCTATCGGACGATCTTGTGCACGATAAAAACTTATATAGAACTTTAAGTTGGAAGTGTAGAAATCGGATGGCATACATTTTTTTCCGGATTTCATCGTTCTAGGGTGTGTACTACAACAACAAACTTTTTTTTTTTACAAAAAATGTAACTATGGCCGTATATATAAAATGATATATAACTGCTATCGGACGATCTTGTGCACGATAAAAACCTATATAGAACTTTAAGTTGGAAGTGTAGAAATGGGATGACATACATTTTTTTCCGGATTTCATCGTTCTAGGGTGTGTACTACAACAACAAACTTTTTTTTTACAAAAAATGTAACTATGGCCGTATATATAAAATGATATATAACTGCTATCGGACGATCTTGTGCACGATGAAAACCTATATAGAACTTTAAGTCAGAAGTATAGAAATCGGATGACATACATTTTTTTCCGGATTTCATCGTTCTAGGGTGTGTACTACAACAACAAACTTTTTTTTTACAAAAAATGTTACTATAGCCGTATATATAAAATGATATATAACTGCTGTCGGACGATCTTGTGCACGATAAAAACCTATATAGAACTTTAAGTTGGAAGTGTAGAAATCGGATGACATAAATTTTTTTCCGGATTTCATCGTTCTAGGGTGTGTACTACAACAACAAACTTTTTTTACAAAAAATGTTACTATAGCCGTATATATAAAATGATATATAACTGCTATCGGACGATCTTGTGCACGATAAAAACCTATATAGAACTTTAAGTTGGAAGTGTAGAAATCGGATGGCATACATTTTTTTCCGGATTTCATCGTTCTAGGGTGTGTACTACAACAACAAACTTTTTTTTACAAAAAAATGTTACTATAGCCGTATATATAAAATGATATATAACTGCTATCGGACGATCTTGTGCACGATAAAAACCTATATAGAACTTTAAGTTGGAAGTGTAGAAACCGGATGGCGTACATTTTTTTCCGGATTTCATCGTTCTAGGGTGTGTACTACAACAACAAACTTTTTTTTTACAAAAAATGTAACTATGGCCGTATATATAAAATGATATATAACTGCTATCGGACGATCTTGTGCACGATAAAAACCTATATAGAACTTTAAGTTGGAAGTGTAGAAATCGGATGGCATACATTTTTTTCCGGATTTCATCGTTCTAGGGTATATTTTGTTTCATTTTCATTTGTTCCAGAAGTTATAAAAAATTATCTTATTTTGTAAGTTTATCGAAAAATCGCCAAATTAGCCACACACAAACTTAATGTTTTTAATAAAACTCACCACACAACAAACAAAAACAGCTGTTACGGTTTGCTGTTTTTTTAATAGGTTGTTTTCTTAACGGGTATACCCTAGTGGCTTCCTATAAGAAAGAAAATTTGAACATGTTTCTGGAAAAAGTAAAATTTTTTAGAACATTTTATAGAATTAATATAAAATCTATAGATTTTTACACCCTACACCATTATAGTAGAGAGGGTATTATACGTTTGTGCTGATGTTTGTAACACGCACCATAGAATATCTTTCTCGGTCGATTAAAACATGTCTGTCTGTTGGTCCGACTGGCTAGCAGTCCATGCAATTTTTTTGTCCAAGATATAGGTCGCGAATTTTAAGATATTTGGACTAGGGTTCTATAAATCGACTTTCGAAAAATCGAACAATCGACTTTTTGTCGAAAAGTCGAAGTCGACTATTTTGTTACAAAAAAGTCGATAACTCGACTATCTTCTATGAAAAAAAGTCGAAAAGTCGACTTTGTAAATAAAAGTCAAAAAAAGTCGAAAAGTCGGAAAATCGGAAAGTCGAAAAGTCATAAAAAGTTGGAAAAAGACGAAAATAGTCGATAAAAGTCGAAAATAGTCGGAAAAAGTCGAAAGAAGTCGGAAAAAGTCGAAAATAGTCGAAAAGTCGGAAAAAGTCGAAAAGTCGACTATTTATAAAATATTAAAAGTCGAAAAGTCGCCTTTTCATAAAATGCAAAAAGTCGAAAAGTCGACTTTTCGTTTCAACTATAGAACCCTAATTTGAACCAAACCTGTTTATAGGCAGCGTTACGAAGTTTATTGAAAACGGTCCATTATTTCACCTAGACACCCATACAACTGGACTTCCCGCTTATCTACTATCTCTTCAGACATACTATTAGCTCCCCGAAATCGGAACAAATAAGTTTTATATAAGTATAAAAGACACCACCGATTTTTGTAATGATCTGCTCATAATAAACCCTTGTTCCCATACAAACCCCCTTTTATAAAATGGCTGGACTTATAACCATTAGTATTGCAATGAAATTCTATATAACAAATTAAATAAAAATATATCCATTTCCCAAATTTCATGAAGATCGACCCGCACGGGTCATAACACATAATCCTTCATATGGTTTCAAAATAACTGTTTAATTTTAAACAAAAAGTTTTCGTTTTATTTATTAAAATATATTAAAGAATAATTTCAACTTAAAGTAAATTGCTCTACACACAATTTTTAAATTTATTAATTACTTTTTTAAATAATTATTAAAAATACTCGACTATTCGTGAAGTATACAAAATAAAGATGACCAGAAAATTTTTGTTTTGTTCTTTTTAGTTTAGAATTAAAATAAAGTGTTAATATCTTTGGACTTGTTTCAGTTTTTTCACGTTTTCAACTTGTGGCAGGGGATTTTATAGTATTTTGTTATTGTGTATAAGATAAAATTCTTTTAAAAAATTAAATGCTTATATTTTTATAAGAAATAAACTTAACAATGTTGAAAAATAAAACGCATCCAAATTTAAAATATAAATGGAATTTCTTTTCCCAAGAAAACATATTTTCAAATATGTTTACTACAGATTTCTTCGGCCTTTTCATTATCACCAGCAATTTTACAGATTTCAGCTAGAAGATTTTTTAAAATAGTGGCCTGACGTCCTTGAGAACCATCCAAGGTTATAGTGGGTATGAAAGTAATGCTAGGCCGTAAGGCATGAGTAACATCACCATTCAATTTCAGCAGTTCACTGCCATTGGAACTATCATAGCATTTCTGTATGAGATCAATATTTTCAATATTGTGCTGTTTGGCACACTAATTTCAAAATAAATAAATAAATAGTTTACAAACAAATTGGAAAAAAGACAACTCTTGTACCCACCTTATGGAAAGCTTCTTTTGGCAAATGATTATCACGTATCATACAGGTCACAACTTCTAGACGCGCCAGCGCATCTTCTACCACCTCAATGACACAGGCATGATAGGTATTTGCCTCACATTCCAAGTGACCATGTTGGCAATCGAAACGATAACTGCCATCGGCATTAGTGTAAGTAGTAGCCTTACCGTAGGGTATAAGTTGTACATTCATTAGCGGCGATGCCTCTTTATAGGCCGGCAATAGTTGTTTCATTATGAAATGTTTACTATCCGGACATAAAGCTTCATAAAATACCGCCACAATTACCGGAGCACCAGGTGCACGTCTATAACTTTGGGTTTCCTAGTGGGTTAACAAGCGTAAATATGATTTCTTATTATTAATCACTTTTGCTTAAGTAAATATTTATGGCTTTAATACTAAACCTACGTGGCTAGTTGTGTGTTGTTTATTTTGTACCACTTGTGCCTGTGGATACTGCATACTTACAGCCAATAGTGTTCCATTGTACAACAGGAAGCGTATAAGCAGAAATGTTAGTACAATAACAATCAATAAGAGGAGAATACGTTTACGTGTTGCCGAAACCATTTGTATATTGTTTTTTTTTAATTTATTTTTAGTTTATTGGATTCGATTTTATCGTAAAAAGGGAAATTTTCATGTTTTTCTTTTATTTTTGTATTGTAGATTTGTTTTCCGTAAAACAACAACTGGGGTCAGAGCTCTGCGTCAACAAATATTAACGGCGGCGTTGGCTGACGCTAAGTGTGTCGGCGGCGGTTTAAAATCGACTGCTAAGTTTTCAACTACGTTTGGTTTTTAAATTTTCAACGATTTTAAATAAAATCGTAATCCGAGAGATCAGAAAGTGGGATTTCGGAAGCAAATATATTGTTTATAACAACAAAACAGATTTCGATTGATATCGAGCCCTTTTTGCAAAATGGGCGTAAGCGACATGATTTTCGATTTTAGTTTTAAAATTAATATTTGAAAATATTTAAAACAATCGAAATTTTTTTAAAAAATATATTTTTCAATAAAATTAAACATTATTTAAATTTTTGATTTCAACGGAAATGCCAAACGTGTAATAAAGTAAAAAATTAAAAAGAGAATGTGAATTTTGAAAAAATTTCCCATCACGAAAGTCGATTTCATGATTATTTGCAAACAAATCATCTGGCAACATTATACCATAGACAAACTGAACATACTCTATTGAAATATTTTTTGACATTTCTTTTTAACACATGTACAATGTGCTTGTTGCAATTAGATTTTTAATATAAATTTTATAAAAAAATACAATTTTATCATAAAACCTAAATAAAAACAATGGCCAAAAGACTGCAGGAATATGTTAAGTATACCACCAAGGAATTGGATCAATATACAGAGACAGAAGGCTCTTGTGTGCGGAAAATTAATACAAATTTACATTTGTCCATGGGACCTTTCTGTTTGGCTGATTTCAAACATGTTCTTATGGCCCATTTGGTGAGAAGTAAAGTTGGTTTCTATGACATTCATCTGGATGGCATAGTATTGGATGTTAAGAATATTAAAGTGTTGGGCACTACGGGAGCTATGCGTGCTGATGATGCACGTATACATGTCAACATCAATGCAGATGTTTATGTTTTTAAGCCCGAAGAAGGAGCTGAGCTCACAGGAGTAGTCAAACATATAGGTCCGCATCAAGTAGGCGTAATTCTGTATCGTGTTTTTAATGCCAATTTGAGAGTGGCCCACAAAGTGGATAAAGAAGAAGTCCAAATGGATCAGGAAGTCAAATTCCGTATACGCAAGTATAATTTGCAAAATGTATTCCCCTACATAGATGGTGAACTATTGACTCCTGGTGCTCAGAAAGCCTTAGCTAAGGCGGTAAGAAGATATTTATTTAAAACGTAAACAAATAGTAATTATTTAAACTTTATTTGCAGAAAAAAATTGTATTCAAACAGGAAGAGAATGCGGATTCTGGTATAGAAGAAAAAGATGGTGGCCAGGAACTTGATGATTTATTGTCGATCATAAAAACTGAAGCTCCTTCAGAATTCGAAGATGCCTTAGAGGAATGTAATAATAAAAAACCTAAAAAATCTAAAAAGTCCAAAAAGACTGCAGAAGAAACTCCAATTGAATCAGATAAGAAAAAATCATCTAAAAAACGTAAAAGCTCACAATCTTCTGGAACAGAAAGTAGCGAGATACCAGTAAACAAGGAAATCAAACGTGAATTAACATTTAGTGATGACTCTTTGCCGCCCACACCTAAAAAGATCAAAAAAGAAAAAGAAGCCAGCTCCATGAAAAAGCATAAAAGTAAAGATTCCGTTTTGAAAGTTAAAGTAAAATCTGAAATTGAAGATGATGTGAACAGTGTGTAAAACATTTTACCTCCTTTATAGATCATAATATATATTTTTAGCTATTTCTTTAACTGATTTTTTTTCATTTTTTAGTAACAATTAAATATATTTTAAAATTTTGTTTAACTCCTAATGAAAATCATTATATCTGTTCTGGTACTGGTCAGTTTAGCTGGTTTTAGTTAGAAGTAAAAACTTGCAACCTAGATGAGTACGGAAGAAAACATATTATGAAATGTTTTAGGATTTTATATTGTAAAATGATTGAGAAAAACATAAAGTTTTATTATGTTTAATTTTTTTTCCTACAATTTCAAATGTAGTACAAACATTGCATTTTACACAGACAAGTGTTTTATTATATGTCAAACTTAAGATTTATAAAGATTAATATATGTACATTTAAATTGTAAATAAACAATTATTATTTTTTGTTTAAAAAATTTCGTGTAAATTAAGTTCATTAGGTTGGTTGGTAGTTCAGGCTTCATCTTGGAAGATGGTCCGTTTGCTCTTTATCAAGCTTTGGATATCTTCTTTTTTTGAGTACAAGTTGGCTCATTTTTCCATCTTGCCTGTCTGTGAGAGTTCATTAAACATGTTATCCACAGTTGAGTTGGATTCGGCTGTGTCTTAGAAGATGGTCCGTGCGCTCTTTATCAAGCTTTGGCCATATCTTTTTTGTTTGGGTACAAGTTTGCTCATTTTCCCATCTTGCCTGTGTTCATTAAACATGTTACCCATAAGTCTTTTGCGTACTCCTATCGGAGTACCGCAGAAATGGTCTATGTCCGTGTCGGACAACTGCGCAGCTGTCTTCGCGAACTCGTCAGCGATACAATCGCCTGTAGAGTCCCCGTGTCCTCGTACCCATACGAGTACGATGTTTGAATATCTCGCCATCCTATTTAAGGATGTCCGGCATTCATGGACTAACTAATACAAAAAAACAAGTATGAATTTATAGTCGGACATTGCCGACCATATGATACCCTACATCAGTCAGTATTTTAATATTGTGTGGGGGTACAGTTGTATGGGGGCTAGGAGAAATAATGGACCGATTTCAGCTGATTGGTATACTTAAAGGTGGGTCTAGGACTAATATTTTTGGTTGTTACAAACTTCAGCACAAACGCATAATACCCTCCCCACTATAGTGGAGTAGGGTACAATAATTGTCTGGACTATATACTGAACTTTAGAAAATCTATAAACTATACTATAGTTCTATAGTAGATAGTGGGCTCTATAGGCTAAACTTTGTGTTGGGACTGTAGACCAGACAATAGTCACGATGAACCTTTTCTATCAAAATAAAATTCTCTCAAAAGTTTTCTATAAAAAGAAATTTCTTGAAAATTTTCTATTAAAAGATAATGTTTTCAGTATGTATTTTATATAAATAAAACACTTGTGTTGTTTTTATATCACTGTATTTATTTTATATTAATTTTTTTTATTAATAATCAATTTTTTATTTAGTTTTTTGTTGTTGTTGTATGTCACATATCAAATAAAAATTCACACAGATAGAGACATTTTACATTAAAGAATGCATTATTTTATATTTAATTTATTTATTATAATTATATCATTATGTTTTTTTTGATTTAGTTACTAAATTGAAAAAAAAAGTTTTTCAGAAATTAAAAAAAAGAAAATAAAACAAAAATTAAAAAAAATCAATAAAATTTGAGACATTTATTAAGTTAATTTAAATTAATTAATTATTTTAATTAATGCTATGTTTTTGATTTCATTTTATAAAATAATACATTTTATTTGTAGTTTTTTATGATTTCTTAAAAAAATGTTATATGAGGGAATAAAAGATTCACAGAATTAGTTATTCACTTATAAATATTAAATGTGAAGCATATTTTTAGGATGTATGTATAAATGATGCTCTAATGTATGCAGCAAATCAGGCATGGAAAACTAATATTTTTAAATAGTTTTAACTTATAACTAGACTATAGACTAGATCATGGACTAGACTATAAACTAGATCATAGACTAGACTATAAACTAGACTATAAACTAGATTATAGACAAGACTATAGACTAGACTATAGACTAGACTATAGACTAGACTATTGACTAGACTATAGACTAGACTATAGACTAGACTATAGATTAGACTATAGACTAGACTATAGACTAGACTATAGACTAGACTATAGACTAGACTATAGACTAGACTATAGACTAGACTATAGACTAGACTATAGACTAGACTATAGACTAGACTATAGACTAGACTATAGACTAGACTATAGACTAGACTATAGACTAGACTATAGACTAGACTATAGACTAGACTATAGACTAGACTATAGACTAGACTATAGACTAGACTATAGACTAGACTATAGACAAGACTATAGACTAGACTATAGACTAGACTATAGACTAGACTAGACTAGACTAGAGACTAGACTAGACTATAGACTAGACTATAGACTAGACTATAGACTAGACTATAGACTAGACTATAGACTAGACTATAGACTAGACTATAGACTAGACTATAGACTAGACTATAGACTAGACTATAGACTAGACTATAGACTAGACTATAGACTAGACTATAGACTAGACTATAGACTAGACTATAGACTAGACTATAGACTAGACTATAGACTAGACTATAGACTAGACTATAGACTAGACTATAGACTAGACTATAGACTAGACTATAGACTAGACTATAGAGAGACTATAGACTAGACTATAGACTAGACTATAGACTAGACTATAGACTAGACTATAGACTAGACTATAGACTAGACTATAGACTAGACTATAGACTAGACTATAGACTAGACTATAGACTAGACTATAGACTAGACTATAGACTAGACTATAGACTAGACTATAGACTAGACTATAGACTAGACTATAGACTAGACTATAGACTAGACTATAGACTAGACTATAGACTAGACTATAGACTAGACTATAGACTAGACTATAGACTAGACTATAGACTAGACTATAGACTAGACTATAGACTAGACTATAGACTAGACTATAGACTAGACTATAGACTAGACTATAGACTAGACTATAGACTAGACTATAGACTAGACTATAGACTAGACTATAGACTAGACTATAGACTAGACTATAGACTAGACTATAGACTAGACTATAGACTAGACTATAGACTAGACTATAGACTAGACTATAGACTAGACTATAGACTAGACTATAGACTAGACTATAGACTAGACTATAGACTAGACTATAGACTAGACTATAGACTAGACTATAGACTAGACTATAGACTAGACTATAGACTAGACTATAGACTAGACTATAGACTAGACTATAGACTAGACTATAGACTAGACTATAGACTAGACTATAGACTAGACTATAGACTAGACTATAGACTAGACTATAGACTAGACTATAGACTAGACTATAGACTAGACTATAGACTAGACTATAGACTAGACTATAGACTAGACTATAGACTAGACTATAGACTAGACTATAGACTAGACTATAGACTAGACTATAGACTAGACTATAGACTAGACTATAGACTAGACTATAGACTAGACTATAGACTAGACTATAGACTAGACTATAGACTAGACTATAGACTAGACTATAGACTAGACTATAGACTAGACTATAGACTAGACTATAGACTAGACTATAGACTAGACTATAGACTAGACTATAGACTAGACTATAGACTAGACTATAGACTAGACTATAGACTAGACTATAGACTAGACTATAGACTAGACTATAGACTAGACTATAGACTAGACTATAGACTAGACTATAGACTAGACTATAGACTAGACTATAGACAAGACTATAGACTAGACTATAGACTAGACTATAGACTAGACTATAGACTAGACTATAGACTAGACTATAGACTAGACTATAGACTAGACTATAGACTAGACTATAGACTAGACTATAGACTAGACTATAGACTAGACTACAGACTAGACTATAGACTAGACTATAGACTAGACTATAGACTAGACTATAGACTAGACTATAGACTAGACTATAGACTAGACTATAGACTAGACTATAGACTAGACTATAGACTAGACTATAGACTAGACTATAGACTAGACTATAGACTAGACTATAGACTAGACTATAGACTAGACTATAGACTAGACTATAGACTAGACTATAGACTAGACTATAGACTAGACTATAGACTAGACTATAGACTAGACTATAGACTAGACTATAGACTAGACTATAGACTAGACCATAGACTAGACCATAGACTAGACTATAGACTAGACTATAGACTAGACTATAGACTAGACTATATACTAGACACTAGACTAGACTATAGACTAGATAATAGACCAGACTAGTCTATTGAGACTATGCTATAAACTACACTATGGGACTACTTATAAAAAGTTTATAAGTAAGAAAATGTATCGAAAATATCACAAAGTACGGAAAAATTTACTAAAGTACTGAATTTTCCATGCCTGATGTGAATCTTTTCAATTTAATGTTTGTTAAACAATTTAGTTTCAATTGTTTATTTTCTTTATAAACTAATGTTTATAATATAGTTAATTATTTTTTTTATTTTTAATGAATGCTGTATATTAGTATTTAAATAACATTTACATAAATACGTACATATGTATATAATAGATATACATACATAAGTATACAATACATAATATACAGAAAATACAATACAATATTTATAATAAAATCTAGAATTTAAGTTTTGTTTTTTAAATATTAAAGTTTAACAAAAGGTACACAACATTGAACCATATAGTTTGTTTGATTTTTTTTTTAAGATTAAAGTTAAGTATTAATAATAGAAGGTTAAATTAAAAATTATAAACTTAAAGAATTTTCTTTTTGAAAAAGTTAAAAAATTTGTTAAAATTTTTGAAATATATCATTGTTTTTATTTAACCTTTCTATGTTTTATTAGCTATTTATGAGTTTGTTTGTAAGTTAATTAACATAATATAAAATTTATGAAATTATTAAACATTAAGTTCTTAGTTTTTTTCAATATTGTATATGTAAGTTATATTTAAAAAAAAATTTAGCTGTAATATTTTTTTAGTTTTCTTTTAAATTAATTTCATTAGTTTAAGTCTCTTTTACATAACTAAGTTTATTCTTTAAATATTTATATTTATAAATATTTTTAATTAACAAAAGGATTTTTTCTATAACAACTTAATTTATTTATAAGGGGAAATTAACAACATTTATACATTTACAAGTTGATTTATAGTTAGTTTTATAGTAAATTTTATTTATTTAAAATTTATTTAATTAAAGCTTTGTTTAAATTAAAAAAAAACAATAAAAAAATTTAAAAATGTTATAGTATACAAGAAGAAGAGATTTTGAACAGAGTTAAAAAAACTTCCATTAATTTAAATAAAACTTATGAAATTTTTATAAAAAATAGATAATTTTAAAAAATTTCTCTTTGAAAAAGAGACAATTTTAAATTTAACTAAATTTTATTTTCTTAAAATGTTTTAAAGAAAATTCTCTTTCTATCGGAAATCTTCGAGAAAATTCTATTTCCATCGAAATTTTTAGAGAAAATTATCTTTTTATAGAACATTCTCGAGTAAATCCTTTCTTATAAAACATTTTCATATAAAATGTTCAAGAAAATTCTCCTTCCATCGAAAATTTTTGAGAAAATTATCTTTTTATAGAACACTCTCAAGTAAATTCTTGTTTATAGAACATTTTCTGGAAAATTTTCGAGAAAGTTATCTTTGCATAGAAAGTTTTTTAGAAAATTCTCTTTACATAGAAAATTTTCTTATTATTGAAAATTTTTAAGAAAATTATCTTTCTCTTTTTTTAATTTTTGAGAAAATTCCCTTTTTTTGAAAATTTTTGAGAAAAATTTTTTTTTTTGAAAATTTTTGAGAAAAATCTTTTTTTTTTAATTTTTGAGAAAATTCCCTTTTTTTTGAAAATTTTTGAGAAAATTCTCTTTTTATAGAAAATTTTCGATAAAATTCTCTCTTTATAGAAAATTTTCGATAAAATTCCCTTTTTATAGAAAATTTTCGAGTAAATTCCCTTTTTATAGAAAATTTTGTTTTTATTGAAACTATTTGAGAAAATTCTCTTTTTTTTTGAAAATTTTTTATAAAATTGCCTTTGTATAGAAAATTTTCAAGTAAATTCTTTTTTTATAGAAAATTTTCGAACAAATTCTCTTTTTATAGAAAATTTTCGAAAAAATTCCCTTTTTATAGAAAATTTTCGAGTAAATTCTCTTTTTACTTTTATTGAAAATTTTTGAAAAAATTCTCTTTTTTTGAAAATTTTCTAGTAAATTCTCTTTTTAAAGAAAATTTTTGTAAAAGTTCTCTTTATAAATAATATTTTTGAGAAAATTCTCTTTTTATAGAAAATTTTTGAGGAAATTCTCTTTTTATAGAAATTTTTTTGACAAAATTCTCTTTTTATAGAACATTTTTTGAGAAAATTCTCTTTTTATAAAAAAATTTCCACAAAATTCTCTTTTTTTAATTTCTAAAAAAATTCTCTTTTTTTAAATTTTATATAGAACATTTTTTTTATAGAACATTTTCTAAAAAAAATTCCATATTATAGAAAATGTTCGAGAAAAATACCCTTATATAGGAATTTTTCGAGAAAATTACTCTCTAATCTTACTCTTCCAATAAATATGCAATTAAAAACAAAATAAACAAATTATTAACTTAGTTTTCATTTTACTAAATTTAGACAGATATTTCTTGTATATGTACACGTTTTTTACCTCCTCCCGTCTGAGTGGACGATGTGGTACCGGCTTGTCTTAATATACCTCCACCGCCACCACTCCCACTAGCCGCTGCTGGCACATTTGTTCCTCCCTGTTGTTGTTGTTGCTGCTGCTGTTGTTGTTGCATATTATGAAATGATCTTGGCGGTGGTGGTGGCTCTGGTATATCATCATCATGTGTTATATCATCATCCATTGTAGCCGAGGCCTTAACAGCATTTTCTATATCCTTAAAGGACATTTGATCTGAAGACTGTACCGAAGCGAAATCATATTGATTCAATTGACTCGCTGAACCCACAAATGAACCACGTTTGCTTAGTAAACCCGATGACGATGTAGCATTAGCAGTAGCTAGAGTAGGATCTATTATCAAACCCGAAGTCATAGGCAAAGGATTATAGGTGGACATTTCCATGGCATTGACTGCCATTAAGTGATCTGTTTGTGATTCTGTATTAATGGGCACTACATTACTAAGGGTGTAGGTGGTATCAAGGGGTGTATGATGTTTAGTTTTCAATAAATCTAAGGTGCTGGTAGAACAAGCAGGCCAATTCGGATCTATCATTTGAGGCGGTGGTAATTCTACCATGAGTTTTTCGTCTTTAGTCTGCAAAGACTTTTCATCATAACAGCTATATTCGCCAAACACTACCGTTGTTTTTCCACTAACACCAGCACCACTACCATTAAACGAACCCGTCTCACTACCCAGGGCATTCAATTTCAACATACTGGAATTTTTACTCGTATCATTATCCTGTAATTCCTCCTTAGTTTTAGCATCTCGAGCACGTTTTTCACGCTGATGATAGATGCCAGCAAAGATCAAGATGTTGAGTATGAGCAGAAAACAACCCACAGCCACGGTGGCTACTAGAGCAGTAGTATAACTTTGAAATTGTTTACCACTTAAACGTCTTAAGACTTCTAGATTACCTATGAGACCGGTGGAAGCAGTTGCCATTTCTTTTTCACGACTATCCAAAACCAAAGAGCGATTGTCGGAAGGTGGTATTGTAGTCATTTCGGCCACAAACATGGCACCATCAACTCCACATTCTAGAAAAAATTAAACATTTCAATAATAGGATAACTAAACACTTAAATAATTTCCTAAAAAGTTACCTGTAGTGCCTCCATTGGGTTTTTGTGTGGTATTAGTTTCTTGTGCAACTGGCGGCGGTGTTGGTCTTCCCTTTGGCAGCAATATTGTTTCATCGTCATCATCCGGCTTGGTCTGTATTTGAGCTCTAACAATTCCTGTACAATTTTTATGAAAAATAAATATTTAGTTTTCAATTTGTTAAATACTAACTAACCTTCATATAAATTCAAATTATTTAAATCATCCTGAAACTGATGATGTCTCATGGACTGATCATTCATGTTGGCATGCCTATGCAGTTGTGGTATAAGATTCAACCACATGGATAATTTGTGACCTCTGTAATGACTTTGGATTTCGGCTTTATTACCTAGAAAATAAATGGGAAGCGTTTAAAATAGTTTAGAAGCAGTTCAGTTCAAGTTGAGTTCTAGTTCAGTTCTAGTTCAGTTCTAGTTCAGTTCTAGTTCAGTTCTAGTTCAGTTCTAGTTCAGTTCTAGTTCAGTTCTAGTTCAGTTCTAGTTCAGTTCTAGTTCAGTTCTAGTTCAGTTCTAGTTCAGTTCTAGTTCAGTTCTAGTTCAGTTCTAGTTCAGTTCTAGTTCAGTTCTAGTTCAGTTCTAGTTCAGTTCTAGTTCAGTTCTAGTTCAGTTCTAGTTCAGTTCTAGTTCAGTTCTAGTTCAGTTCTAGTTCAGTTCTAGTTCAGTTCTAGTTCAGTTCTAGTTCAGTTCTAGTTCAGTTCTAGTTCAGTTCTAGTCCAGTAAAGTTCTGGTTCAGTTCTAATTCAGTTCTAGTCCAGTTCTAGTTCAGTTGTAGTTCAGTTGTAGTTCAGTTGTAGTTCAGTTGTAGTTCAGTTCTAGTTCAGTTCTAGTTCGGTTCTAGTTCAGTTCTAGTTCAGTTCTAGTTCAGTTCTAGTTCAGTTCTAGTTCAGTTCTAGTTCAGTTCTAGTTCAGTTCTAGTTCAGTTCTAGTTCAGTTCTAGTTCAGTTCTAGTTCAGTTCTAGTTCAGTTCTAGTTCAGTTCTAGTTCTAGTCCAGTTCATTTCTAGTTTAGTTCCAGTTCATTACAACATTTCGGAATCCTTTCAAACTCACCCAATTCCATATACAATTGGTTCACAACGTCATAAGCATCCCAAAATGGCAGCTCATCGCCATCTAATTTATTATTATTATTATTGTTGTTGTTGAGACTTAAAAAATAGTTCACTTCACTGGAAGCACTACCGCTATGATCATCATTACTACGAGAGTGACGTTTATAATAAGTGCGTTTGGTACGACGTTGATTATAGAGCACAGCCAAGTTCAAAGCCTCCCTAGCGGCGGCAGTTTCAACGTCAACTACAATGGCATTACTTTTAATTGGACCACTGGATTGTGATGCTGATGAAGATGACGACGACGATGTAGTAGCATTTACAATATTAAATGATGACCTTTTTACTTTTTCATGAGCATCATCGGCAGTTTGACTTCTAGATGAGGACGCTGAAGAGGGTGAAGACGAGGCCGAGGATGGTGAACCAATTAAGGAAGACGAAGAAGGTTGGCCAGATGTTGATAGAGATGATTGATTTGGATTACTGAGAGATAAATAGATTAGATATGTGTTTATTTAATGTGTATTGTCTTTACAACTATGTGTTAACTCAACTTACCCCGTTTTGGCAAAATTAGCCAGATATCTTAACATTAAACGACTGATTTGTTTCTCCTGAGTTGTATAATTATGCGGAAATAAGGGTGAAATAGGTAAACCCAACCAAAATGGCACATCCTCACCTCGCACTGAGCCAGTTCGCTGTAAGAGACGCTAATCAAATAATGTTTAAAAAAAAAATAATTTTAAACTCATACCTGTGGATATTCCTCTTCTACGGTGCGATGTTTGAAATGTAGAAAGTAACCCCGGCCCCCTCTTAAACTATGCATATAACCCAATTTGATTAGGGAGGAAGCCGTATGACCATCACTTAAAAATTGCAATGTGGCATCGCGCGAACTTAAGGGACTACGTATGGCCTTATCCCAATCGGTATATTCATTCTATAAAGGTAAAAATGAATAATTTCTCACCTTACTTATAAATCATAATAACTTACCTTTAGTACCGCAAATATTTCATTTAGATGATAGTGAAAATTATTACGTACATAAGTTCTTAAAATACGATCACGTCTAGTTTCATTGAAACCAAATTCCAAGTCTTGGGCGCTCAAGTCTAAATGTGATTCCACCGATGTAAGACAAAATATAAGATTACGTTTAGGAAAATTTGCATATTCAATTCCTGATGTACTGTAATATAAATTCAAAATTAATCTTACTAACCGATTGCGTATATATAAAGTAACTTACCTAACAATAGCTGAACCCAAAGGCAGTGATAATTTACCAATAGAATCTGTATTGGGTGATATGACAGTACCATCGATGAATGGAGCAAAGCCGACCAAAAATCTAGTAAAGAAATATGATATGTCAAAACATATACATACGTTTCCCATTACCATATAACTTACCGTGGATGATCGATTTTAACGGCTAAGAGTTCGGCCACCGTTTTAGTGCGCAAACATGGTGCCAAATCATAATATAACATATCGCCATGACAGCCAGTCTGTTCGGCCACTCGACGTTTAACGAACAAAGGATTCTTCTGTATGGCCCAGGGTGATAACGCCGAACCGCTTACTAAAACGGTGTGTTGTATTAGATCTAAGAAATTTTAAATATTATTAAAATGGTTGTATTTGTTAAAAGTATATTAAAACTTACCACTCGATACCGGCGACACTACTAATATATTAGCTAGTGCTGCTCCCGTACCATGTCCCAGTAATGTTATTGCCTGAGGATCTCCCCCAAATGCGGGTAAATTTTCTCTAAGCCAATGTAAACCCGCCACTAAATCCATTAAACCAAAATTACCCTGTGCACTTTCTTTGCCACCGGTTTTTAGAAAACCAAATATGCCCAAACGAAAATTTATGGTGACTACGATAACATTGCCATGCGCAGCCAATTCTGAACCATCATATGGATTACCGGAATTCCATTCATACGATTCGCCATGTATGAATAGTATTATGGGTAATTTTGGTGTGTCATTTAACTCGCCACTGTTGGTGGTAAAACCTATAGAAAAAATGTGTTACAAAACATTATGTAAAACTTAGAATAGTAATTTTTATTTCAACATCCCGATCTAGTTCAGTTCTAGTTTTGTTATAGTTCACATCTAGTTAATCTCCAGTTCAGATCAGTTTTAGTTAAGTTTTAGTTCATTTCTAGTTCTGTTCTAGTTTTATTTTAGTTCAATTCTTGTTCAGTTCTAGCTCAGTTCTAGTTCATTTCTAGTTTAGTTCTAGTTTAGTTCTAGTTCAGTTCTAGTTCAGTTCTAGTTCAGTTCTAGTTCAGTTCTAGTTCAGTTCTAGTTCAGTTCTAGTTCAGTTCTAGTTCAGTTCTAGTTCAGTTCTAGTTCAGTTCTAGTTCAGTTCTAGTTCAGTTCTAGTTCAGTTCTAGTTCAGACTGTAGTTCCAGAAATCTGTTATTATTTGTGAGATATAAATATTTTGCGTTAATTATTATGTTGACCTCTATATCATAAAATCATCATTTCCACAATGCTTGCAGTAATTTTTTAAATAACAAACTGCAATGCACTACGGAATTGAAGACTTCCTGATCATTAAATAAACCTTCACTTTAATTGCAAAATTCATTGATATAAATAGCAAAATTATTTATAATTATAAAACAAAAACTTACGTCTATGTCTTCGATGTTCATAGGGTACATAAATGTTTAAATACAAACAATCCTCCGATTGATTACTTAAGAGCGGCAGTAAACGTCTAAGTTGGGCCAAACGAGCCCTGGGTACTTCCAACAATGCTTCAGGACCATTTGGTGGTATGGGTACATTTTGCGGGCATACTGGGGAAAAGCGATCAGCATTACGTACATTTTTCCACGTTGAGGGTGTGATGGGAGGCATAAATCTATAAAAAAAAAACAAAAAATACAAAACAATCATCAAAACGATCATAAATTTAATTCTTTGGTGCTTTATCAATACATTTAGACAATAAAAATGCCCAATCAATCAAAATTGTGGACTTTTCAGTAGAATTTTGATTGATTTTATTTTACTGTTATGACTAGTTCATGTACGCTTAGTATATGTGAATTATGTATAAACAATTTTTATATGAATGTTTATGGTTTTATATGCGTCAATTGGTTTCACATATAATGGTTTAATCAGTTAAATTGTATTAATTTGGCTACATGTATTTTAGTGTGAATGAACTTTCTAGTTTTAAGTGAGAAATAAAATTTTTAATAATTTTAATAGATATGAATTCAAATATTATTGACAATTATTGAAGAACCAAATGATTGAACCGGACAAAAGTAAATTTTTTTGAAATTAACCCAAAACTTGGTCACCAAACTCAAGGAGAAAGACTGCAATAGAAAGTACGAAGCAACATTTGTTGACGTTTTCTTGATGTAATTTCAATTTGTTTTAAACTTTTTATATTCTGAACGTGTTATTTTTTAAAATATGTATTTCAAATTAAAAGAATTTCATTTAAACATTAACATAAACTTAAAATTTCTAAAGTGTCTGCATGCCTTAACTAGGCTTAAATTTGTTTATTTTTTATTTATGCATTTCCTTAAATCTTTGACAAATCCGATTATTTGCGTCCATCTTCATCTTTAAACACAACAAGGAAGCAAAATTCTGTGAAGTGAAATATCCTGACTTCAACCCAGGCATGGGAAATTGAAATTTTAAATTATAAAATAATAATAATACAAATAATACTTTTATATTACACTGTAGATTGCAATGTAGACTGCAAAATGATTACACTGTAGACTAGACAATATACTAGAGACTAAGACTATAGACTAGACTATAGACTAGACTATAGACTAGACTATAGACTAGACTATAGACTAGACTATAGACTAGACTATAGACTAGACTATAGACTAGACTA
>NC_060950.1:58841329-58847789 GCF_022045245.1 Lucilia cuprina | reverse complement strand
AACAGCCACTACGTGGATCCCGAAGGAACCTCAACCAACTGACCAGCCAGGACATAGTCCTGCGGGTAACTGGCCACCCGTAGTACCAGATTATGCGGTGCTCTGGTCTGACCTCTAGCAATCTATGCAAGGACTAAGCCAAACAGTAGACTGAGAACACCAATTTTTCAATCCCGGTCAGATTGGAGGTATTGGGCCCTCTTTATACCCCGGGATTGCAATAACACTGTCCGTCTGTCTGTTGAAATCAGTTTTTTAGAGGACCCCAGATATCGGCGAGATCCGAATCTTCAATAATTCTATTAGACATGCTTTCGAGAAGATCGCTATTTAAAATCAGCAAAATCAGAAATAGGTTAGGTTAGGTTGATAGGAGGATGTATACTACATCAAATCCAAAGAAATACACCTAGGCCACTATCGGGCCTGTTGTGCGCTCCAATTCATGAAAAAAAATTGTTCATGTTTAAAAACTCAGTTTCCTGGACGTAATTCCTATGAATCTTCCAATCAGTGTTGGTTAAGAATGTTATTTCCGGAATAACATCACTTCCAAGATACTTGGATCTAACTTCGACGAATGCCTGACAGTGGCAAAGAAAGTGCTCCAGAGTTTCACTGTCCTCTGCACATTCGTCTGAATCCGCACGTCAAATTTTGTATATATGTGCACGTAATCCAGTGTGTCCACTCAGAATACGTAACATCATACTAACCTCAGACTTGCTCATTTTGAGGAGATTTCTCGTCTTGCTCACATTAGGGTCACCCCATAGAATCTTTGCGGTTCTACCCACTGTTTCATTGTTCCAAGAGGCCTTATGGGATTCTCTCATCCATATTTTTAATTCAGCTATTGTTGCGTCGAATGGTTTGCGTTTGTCAGGTTAACTAAATCGAGCTCCATTTCCTTTAAAGCTATTATATTCGCCCTTTCGTTGCCGACTACGCCCAAGTGGCCTGGTACCAATATGATGTAAACCTTACCTCTGGAAGAGTATTCAATTAAAGCTTTCTTACAATCCAATACGGTCTTAGATTTAATTCTATCACCTGATATCGCCCTAATTGCCTTCTGGCTGTTGGTAAATATATTAAGCCCTGTGGGTGCCATATTTATTCTAATCCAATTTACACATTCCGTTATTGCTGATTAGGTAAACGGTGGTATATTTCTGTTTCTGGGTCTTCAATGTAGATCCCCAGGCCCACTTTGTCCCCTAATTTAGAGCCATCCATATACCCTGATGTTTCAATCTAGGATCAATTTCTGATTGTTTCTGGCTCTGGTAAGTGATCGGATCAATTTCTGATTGTTTCTGGCTCTGGTAAGTGATCGGATGAGTTTGATTCGATTTTCTGTGACCGTTGTCTTAGGGGGGTATTTCTAGCAATGCATCTTGAGGTTTGATCGACTTAGTTTACATGGTCCTACTCTTATACTCAAGTGCCACTTATACTCAAGCAAGTATTAAATAAATCAATCAGATTATTATTGGAATTGGTAAATTCAACTTTTATAAAGCCCCGCTCCCACTTTGTGCCTATTACTCTTCAAATCTGACTAACTGTTATTAAAGTTATTAAGACTCCTGTACATATCCTTTATGCGGGAGCTATGATCAGCAGAAATATGTTTTGAAGGAATCTACCTGTATTTGGAGTTTACACACTAGTACTCTCCAAAGTTTATTCCGAGCTAATCGAGCAGTACTTTTTACAAATTTTGTTAGGATTCATAAGTAAAGCATGATCATTGATCTTCAAAAAGGATTGCATCATGTTTTCTTAGTATGTGTTCTTGTATAGCAGGTAATCGCATGGAATAGCTTTTGTATATTATGTTATGTCTGAATAACTTCTGCAATTAGCGTGATGACAAACCTGCTTCTAGATTCAGACACCTCGTAGCAATGGATAACATGATTATTATCATTGCTTCTATCGCACACTCTAATATCAGCCTTACTCCATTAAGTTTCCTATCCTGTTACTTTAATTATTTAGTAGATATTTTAATCTTAATATATATAATTTGAAAGCTTTAATGATCGAAAACTCTAAGCCTAATAAGTCGTATTATGATCGTATTATGATCTTATGATCTAAAATCTTGTAGTAATGAATAAAATGACCATCACTTTAAGCTTTTCATCGCTTGTAGATCAATTTTCGCCCAGATGTCAGAAGCTTAGTAAAGAAATTAATTGTAGATACATTCGAAAGTGATCAGATGAATCGTAAAGCTCTATGCTTGATACTTGCTGTTGCTTAAATAATAAAGAAAACGTTTTGATCTTATTTTACATATATTTTTAAAGCTTTAGCTTTTTGCGATCGAGCCAATGATCTAATATTTGCGGGCATTAGAACATCGATCTTTGTTGAATAGGCCTTAGACTGGTTTTGCTTGCCTATTAAAATAATAATCAAAAAGGGCTGATCATAGATATAATAGTTTGCTTCTAAGCAGGCAGGATCTATGTTTCTAAAGGATCCCTAAAATTTAGAAAATTTAAAGAAAACTTGGTCTACAACATGGAAATTTCAAAATAAATTCAAAAATAAAATCATACAAGTAGTAAAATAACACCACTGTCGCCTTATACATCCTTTAGTACAGAAATAAAAAAAACACATTGAAAGACAAGGATGTCCCATAAAAATCCCCACAGATAAAATGAAAAGGAAGTTATAAAGAAAAAAATGAAATACAAAAAGGACGCAAAAGTAAAGAAAACGAAATTGTATAACAAAATGATATAAAAATCTAGAAATAATTACCTTAAACTTCCGACAGGTGGCGATGCATAAGGTATGCCCAGATAAGCTTCCACTAATGATGGCGATGAACGTACAACAATGCCACGCACCAGACCATACTTCGTTTTAACCGTATTTGTGCTCAATTTTACACCACTGCCATGAAAACCTTCCGATGTGTGCCACAATGATGACAACAGTATCAGTATAATCAATGTGCGTGAAAATGCCAACAACGAGGGCTGTGGTAAGTGTAGAAAACTGTTAGTAGATGTATTGTAATGTGGCTGTGAGTGAGGCAGTGTTGGCTGATAACAACGTAAGAGTTGCTGCTGCTTTTGCTGCTTTGGTAGTAGTTCTTGTTCTTGTTGTTGTTGATGATGATGATGTCGTTGATGAAGATGAGGTTGCTGTTGATAATAGCAATATGGCGTCCATGTTTGCTGGGATTGTTGTTGCTCTTGTTGTAATATTAAATTCTCTGGAGACGAGCTATATGCTGAAGAGCCTGTTAACGATGTTGTTGAACATGAAGACGATGAATGTGCACAAGTACCAACAAATGTTTTTGCTTTCCTTAATGCTGTTGTTGTTATTGTTCTTGCTACTGTTGTTTTATGTGTTGTCTGCCTTTTCAAAACATTTTGTTGGTTGTTGCTCTTATAGCCTGCCATTTTTGTCGGTTTTTTCAATTTTCCAACACATGCTGCAATAAAGTTACTATCGTTATATACTATTGATGTTGTTGTTGTTGCTGCTGATGTTGTTATACTTGATGCTAATGTTGCTATTTTAAGTCGTCGTCGCGTTAACACATGCACTGTTGAATCTTTAAGATATTTGAAAATTTTTACTAACACTAACGGAAATCCGTAAATATGCCAAATGCAATAACAACTACAACAATAATAGAGTAAAATGGTAGATAGGAAATGTTGGCATTTCTGTAGAAATTTTTGTTGTTTACTTTCTTTATGTCTGGAATTTTTATGGAAATTATTGTTGTTCGAAAGAATTTGTTTAGCAAAATTGGTATTATCTGCCAATTTTTGTTTGAAGCCTTTGTGTTTAGTTGTTTTTAGTAGGTCACCATTTTTAAAGGAATTAAGTTGAAAAACTGTTTGCGGGTTCTGGATTTTTGAATAGTTCGTATTTTTGTCTGGTTGGTAACTCATTCCTTTAGAATTTTCCATATTTTCTGGTAAATCTGTTTTATTTATATTTTTCATTGAGGGTTCTCTCAGCACTTTATGGAGTCCCCGTAATTCATTAGTCAGTTTGTTATTCCAACTCTCCCGATGTAATTCCATTTGATATTCAGTTGTTTGGGAAGTTAGCGGAACCGATCCCATTTTATAATCTTTCGTTTGGTATGTTTGTAAAACTATTTGAGGATCTTTTAGTTCCTCAGGATGTTTAGGAGAATATTCTCGATCTTTGAGCGAATGTGAGGTTTTACTTAAGAGTTCGGTTACTTCTTTAATATGTTCAATACTCCAAATATGCGGAACTAATTTCTTCATGATTTGCTGTTGCTGAGCCTCAATTTCATATTTTAATGGACTAAACTTTGGCTTGAGATTTCGATGCTGATTTTTACTAATTGGTCTCTCCTTTCGAGAAAGATTTTGAGAAGTTTTAAGTTTTTGTATAATCAAACATGTGTGCGTTTCTTTGCATAGCCTAAGTTGGCAATTCATTTTATTATTTGTGTCTTTAGCAATAAGTTGGCAATACTGCAACAGTACATTTTCTCTTTTAGAATGAATACTTTTAGCAAAATTCCCCTTACACTCATTTCTTACTAACTTACTCCTACTCTTTAATCCTTGTAATTTAATAACTTTTCTTAATGGTCGTTCTGGTTTTACATAATTTTTTGAACTTGGTTTTATTAATGTTTCATCATCATCATCATCACCATCACCATCACCATCGTCATTATCATTTTCTATTTTGGCATGATTTTCAGGAATTTGTTTTAATCTTTTTAATGATATCAGTCTTTTAGGGCAAATTCCTACAAAATGTTTTAATATCTTATTATGTAATATATACTTTAATAATATTTTAACATATTTCTCTAGTTTTGTTGTTTGTGGGCTACAATAATAGTTGAATTTTGTTAAAAAGTTTAATACATTATTAAATTTAAATGTAAACGTTTTGAAACTTGTTATTAGCAGCTGCTGTTTATGTTGTTGCTGTTGTTGTTGTTGTTGACGTAAATTTATAATACAATTTTCTGTTTCGAATGTCTTATTATAATTATTATTAGTATTTATTTTAGTTTTATGAAGTTTAAATATAGATTTATTTATTTGACTAATGCATAAAATTAATTTTAATTTTAAATATAAATATTTTATTAAAAATTTTAGGTAATTTCTTTGTTTATATTTTGAAATTTTGATTTCCGTTTTATTGTTTTGAATTTTACTGCAATATGCTGCTGCTGTTGTTCTTGCTGTTGTTGTTCTTCTCGTTGAGCTTTTTCTAAAACAGTTAACTGTTTGAAGTTTTCGCTTTTTAACTGTGCTAATATTTTGAGTGTATGGATTTCCGTTTCCTGTTGCTGCTTTAACTTTAACTGCTGCAGTAGTAGTAGTAGTGTTTGTTGTTTTTGCTTGTGTTGCCATTTCCATTTTATTCTTTTCATTTTCACTGCTGTCGTTTGGGTTTTTAATCTTCTCATTGTTGTTGTTTTGACGAACATTTTGTTGTCTTAGTGTATTGATGGCAAATATTATACAATTGGTAATGCACTTTTTTAGTTGTTGTACTTGTTTAAATTTTGTTTTGTTTTTCTTGTTGCTTCTTGGTTGTCGTTGTTGTTGTTATTATTGTTCTATGTTACTTTTATGTTAGTTGTTTTATTTGTATTTGTTGTTCTCTTTTTTGAGGATGGAGGTAGTAGAGCTTTTGTTTTCCTTTTTTTGGCAAAGTTTTTTGTTTTTGTTTTTAGGTCACACAGTAGTAGGTAAGGAATTGATTGTATCTGTAATAAAAAAATACATATAAAATTATAGTTGAAAAACAAAAAAACATTATAAAGGAAAATGGTTAAAGATTAATACAATTGTTACATTGTCAATTCCGGTAATCTACTTAGGTGGTATATTCCTACAATATTGTTTTTGCCATAAGTACCGAAACAGTTGATTTCATTTATTCGTTTCATTTTTTCTATTTTTTCTTGCTAATCCTATTAAATCAACTTAAAGCTGTTGAATTTAAATTGTTTGTTGGGGTGACGTTAAAATTTGAACTTTTGTACTCTATGAGGTATGAAGAGCAGCTGGATATTTTAATTTCAATTTATAATTTAAGTGCTGATATTTGACAAGATTAATACAAATTTACTTTGTATTAAAAACTGCTTAATATTTTAAGAGTTTTTATTTGAAAATGTCTTTAAGAGCTTATGTAAGTTGTATTAAAATTAACTTAACAAAATATATGTAAATTTGTAAATATTTAATTGTTAATACCAAGATTAGTTAAAATTATTTCAAATCTATTTTCTACTTCGAATATATTTCGACCTAGGCATACAAATTCATATTAAGGTGGTTCTATTTATACCGAATTGGCTAGAACTGAACTAGAACTGAACTAGAACTGAACTAGAACTGAACTAGAACTGAACTAGAACTGAACTAGAACTGAACTAGAACTGAACTAGAACTGAACTAGA
>NC_060950.1:58838846-58841229 GCF_022045245.1 Lucilia cuprina | reverse complement strand
CAAAAATTGCCACCTGAGTCTTCATTGAAGACAAAGGGGCGATGGTAGACCGTTCTCAAGTCTACCCTGTGGATGAAAAAGACCACCGTGAGATAAGGCCGACACGGCCGGTGCTCACGTTAAAACTCTCGACAGTCAGACAGACGTACATGGCATAATCGACTCCGCTATCTATAAGGATCCAGAATATATATACTTTATAGGGTCGGAAAATTGTATTATAGAAATTACAAACGGAATGACAAACTTATATAAACCCTTCTCACGAAGGAGAAGGGTATAAAAAGAGTTATCAATGTGGGAATCTGCAGCTACACAGAAGGCTCATAGCTGGAAGACTTTTCTTCTATGAGTAAGCTCTGAATAACCTACAAATTTAAAATTTCAGGAACCAGAAAACATTAGATTCCTAAAGCAACTTGTGCTGCAGCCGCTCCCGCATCTGAAGTTTCGAGAAACAGACATTTCGCTTATTTTGAGATTAAGAATATAAAAATATAATTCTCTTAACAGTCGATCTTTACTTGCGAAATTTAGATATACCTTACTGCCTTTTTGTTATCACATCCTGTAGTCCTTGGTATTTGATATAAGTGGTTTTCTTTTTTACAATATTTACTTGTTTTTGTTGTTTTTCATATATATTTTATATTCAATTTTTTTATGATACAATTGTTATTAAATATCGCATTGTCGTAAGTATCGTTACATTTTATTTTTGTTTTTTTTTTTTCCTATAATATTTTCTTTTATATATAATTCTTAAAATATAATTTTAGTTGTTGTTGTTATATTTTTGTTTTTCATTTATTGAAGTTGAGTGTTGTTTTTTCTGCTTCATGTTTTTCTATGTTTGCCAGTTATTTTATCTTAATATTTAAAATCTTAATGCATTTTATATCATTGTTATTGTCCCGGAGGATATTTGTGCTATTGTTGTTGTTATTTTCTGTATACATAGTGTGATAATGTGTTTGTTGTATATTTTGTAAATAAAAAAAGAAAGCTGTTAATGCCTTAACAGCGATAACTATATTACCCCCAAAAAATACACTACAACGAATGAAAAAAAAACTCCAACAATAGCACAGCATCTTCCAAATTTGATGCTTTTGAATGATAAAAATCGATTTTATATCTTAACGAGCTTCAAGGTAAATTCATTTCTCAATGGAGGCAATTTTCTTAGTTTTTTTTCTGTCGATTATTTTTTTAAGGTAAAATATTTTTTTTTAGAATTTTATATTAAATAAAGTGTATTTTTTTGACTAATCTATCATTGTCAAACTTGAAAGATTTTGCCTTTATAACAAAAATATATATTTACTTCCTAAACTTGTCAAAGTAATAAGGATACTACAATTGAGCTAAAAGAAAATTATGCATAAATTGATAGTTTTATTGTCGTTTAATTGAAATAAATGATGAGGAAATTTTTAAAACATTATTCAATATTACGGTGAGATTGCTGTGTTTTTAATATATCAGCTTTTCTGATAGGCACAGACATGGTAAATTCTGTAGAATAGTACTTCCACAACATAATGGGGTTATTTTTCTGACTTATAAACTTTTTTACTTATCAAAAGTTTATGCGTCAGAAAAATAACCCCAATATGTCGTGATTTTTAATAGACCAGTCTGTAGTCTAATCTATAGACCAATCGGAAGTCTAGTCTATAGTGTAGTGTATAGTCTAGTCTGTGGTCTAGTCTATAGTGTAGTCTATAGCACAGTCTGTAGTACAGTCTATAGTGCAGTCTACAGTGTAGTCTATAGTCTAGTCTATAGCCTAGTCTATAGTCTTGTCTATTGTCTAGTCTATAGTCTAGTCTAGTCTATAGTCTAGTCTAGTCTATAGTCTAGTCTATAGTCTAGTCTATAGTCTAGTCTATAGTCTAGTCTATAGTCTAGTCTATACTCTAGACAACAGTATAGTCTATTGTTTAGTCTATAGCCAAGTTTATAGTCTAGAATATAGTGTACTCTGTAGTCTAGATAGTCTAGACTTCAAAGTACACTATATTATAATCTATAGCCTAGTCTATAGCCAAGTTTATAGTCTAGAATATAGTGTACTCTGTAGTCTAGATAGTCTAGACTTCAAAGTACACTATATTATAATCTATAGCCTAGTCTGAAGTCTAGTTATAGTCTAGTCTATAGTCTAGTATATAGTCTAGTCTATAGTCTAGTATATAGTCTAGTCTATAGACTAGTTTATAGTCTAATTAATAGTATAGTCTATAGTCTAGTCAATAGTCTAGTCTATAGCCTAGTCTATAGCCTAGTCTATAGCCTAGTCTATAATCTAGTCTATAGTCTAGTCTATAGTCTAGTCTATAGTCTAGTCTATAGTCTAGTCTATAGTCTAGTCTATAGT
>NC_060950.1:58796446-58838746 GCF_022045245.1 Lucilia cuprina | reverse complement strand
GTTCTAGTTCAGTTCTAGTTCAGTTCTAGTTCAGTTCTAGTTCAGTTCTAGTTCAGTTCTAGTTCAGTTCTAGTTCAGTTCTAGTTCAGTTATAGTTCAGTTATAGTTATAGTTCAGTTCTAGTTCAGTTTTAGTTCTGTTCTAGTTCTGTTCTAGTTCAGTTCTAGTTCAGTTCTAGTTCAGTTCTAGTTCAGTTCTAGTTCAGTTCTAGTTCAGTTCTAGTTCAGTTCTAGTTCAGTTCTAGTTCAGTTCTAGTTCAGTTCTAGTTCAGTTCTAGTTCAGTTCTAGTTCAGTTCTAGTTCAGTTCTAGTTCAGTTCTAGTTCAGTTCTAGTTCAGTTCTAGTTCAGTTCTAGTTCAGTTCTAGTTCAGTTCTAGTTCAGTTCTAGTTCAGTTCTAGTTCAGTTCTAGTTCAGTTATAGTTCAGTTCTAATTCTTGTTCAGTTCTAATTCTTGTTCAGTTCTAATTCTTGTTCAGTTCTAATTCTTGTTCAGTTCTAGTTCGGTTCTAGTTTAGTTCTAGTTCAGTTTGGTTCTAGTTCTGTTTGTTTCTAGTTCAGTTCCAACTTTGTAATACGAATTAAATATAGTAATGAAATTAAATTTTATTTTTATTTTCAATATTTAAACAATATTTCTGCGAAAATCATTTATTTTCCTCAAAGTTAAACTAAATTTGACGTTTAATTTTTTTTTGGCCCCCCAAAAAAACAATAGTCAAATTCAGAAGAATATTTTCATTTTTCTGCTTAACAGTCACAAACATTTATTTTAACACGTACAATTTATTTGTAGTATATTTAATATTAATATTATGCTTAATACTGTTTTTGAGCGCCAAAAACTAAAAAAATAGAACTATTAAAAAAAACTAAATAAAATGGCTTGACGTTAGCTGGCTATGTAAAAAAAACGTAAAAACAACTTTGAGAACTTGAGCAGTTATTTTTTTCCAGTATTCTAAGCGTTTTTCTCTGTTTTTATATTTTTTGTAATATTATATTTTAATAAATCACTTATTTCCGTTTGCTAGATACAACTATACTTTTTTTTCTATATATTTTTGTTAATATATAATAAGGATTTGCAGTAATATTTTATACTATATATGTATGTATGTATATAAAAGCTATATTATATTTATGTTAGTTGGTTTATTTTTATTTTTTGTTTTGTTTTTTGCTTTCTCTCTAGTTATTTTAACTTCCATACCACTTGAGTTTCCGTTTCAAAAGTTGCGCTTCAACTGTTCACACTGTGATTAGTTACACAATCTTAAATAGCCTTCTTAACGGTATCAAGTATCTTCTACTATGATTTTTTTCCATGATTTCTTCCTATTCAAAAATGTATGAACAAAATCTAAAAAAAAATTGTATATATAAAGTATAAAACAATCTTCTTTACCTACTGCTAGTTATTTCATCATCTTGAATGTGAGTTTGTTTTTGCTGCGAAATATTTTTTTTGTTTTGTGCCACATTTTGCATCATACAGTGTTACGTGCAGGTGTTGTATGTTAGTGGGGATTTTTGTAACGTTTTCTAAATGAGAAAGTCAATTTAAAATTATTATTAATAGTTTTTGTTGCCTATTTTGGTAAGAGGATAACAATGTCAGGAAATAAAAAAAAGCTTGCTGTTTTTGTTGAAGGTAAATTTTGATAAACTCTTAAGAAAGTATTAAAAAGTTGATGAGATTTTTAAAACTAAAAGAACGTCTTAAATAAATTGTATTATTGACATAGGTCAAATCCGATTCTTATACACTTTTCTTCGAAAACGAATAAAGCAATGAAACACTATTCTTCATCCACTGAACCTCGCTGTGGGATTTTATCTAAAACTTTCCTGGACCGGTTAACAGTAATATACAGGACGACTTAAAGGTGTGTGAAGATGCAAAAAGACTAGAGACAATTAAGCATATAAATAACACTATCCTATAATACAGAATTGAATCTTAGATTGAAATGGCTATGGAAATAGGTTTCACGACAAAAGTTCTACTAAGTTTTAACAGAGCAAAAGGAGTCAGTGGGGCTTATATTCTTAAAGTGGATTTGTACCTTTTTATGGTGCATAATCTAAATCTACCACGCTCGCTGATACGTATTGAGTTAAATAAGTACTTATTGCAATCGTTGTGACCTCCGGTAGGTTAATGGTTAGTGTTCTAGTCTGGTTGACCGGAGGTGGTGGGTTCGATTCCCACCTGAGGCACTGGTTAAGGAGCGCACAACTGGCCCGATAGAGGCCTAGGCTTATTTCTTCCGATTCGATGTATATACATCCTCCTTTCAAACTAACTAACTACCTAACTAACTAACTAACTAACTAACTAACTAACTAACTAACTAACTAACTAACTAACTAACTAACTAACTAACTAACGAATCAACCAACCAACTAACTAACTAACTAACTAACTAACTACCTAACTAACTAACTAACTAACTAACTAACTAACTAACTAACTAACTAACTAACTAACTAACTAACTAACTAACTAACTAACTAACTAACTAACTAACTAACTAACTAACTAACTAACTAACTACCTAACTAACTAACTAACTAACTAACTAACTAACTAACTAACTAACTAACTAACTAACTAACTAACTAACTAACTAATTATTGCAATCGTTAAGGCTTAAAAGGATGTCATTATAAGGCTCCTTAAATGCAAATGTAGTTTTTATTGAATAGTTTGTTTTTGAGTAAGTATCTAGTTTGTGATGAAAAGCTTATGTGTATTGGGTTTCCTAGTTTCTGCTAAGAAGACTGCAAAATTCTCCCACCGGGGAGGGTGGTAAAGGGGTAATTTCATCCCCCAAAACCTGCCCTAAAATCAAGTGTTCTCAATAAATCCTTTGATATTTTGCAATCCAATTCATGTATTCCTTTGAATAAAAACCTATAATAGGGTTAGATATGTGGATTCCAGCTTCCTATTCCAGCTGGTTCTTTCGTAACTTTATTATTAAGTATTCCGTATCAAAGACTCTTGATTCGTTAGGTAGTTTAAAGTACCTTTTCATATTAGCGATCTAGTCACTGTCAGCGTAATAAAATCCACTTTATCGGAGGTGATTTCTCAAAGTCTAAATAAACTTAGGATAGGTTGACAAGAGGATGTACACTCCATCAAATCCGAAGAAATACACCTAGGCCGTAATCGGGCCTGTTGTGCGCTCCTTATCATGAGAAAAAAAGAGTGAACTGAATGAATTATTTTTCAGTATTCAAAAACTCAGTATCCTGAATGTAATTCCTAAGAATTTTCCAATCAGTGTTAGACAGGAATGTTATTTCCGGAATAACATCACTTCCAAGATACTTGAATCTAACTTCGACTAATGCCTGACAGTGGCAAAGAAGGTGCTCCAGAGTTTTGCTGTCCTCTCCGCATGCTCTACATCGCACGTCCAATTTTGCATAAATGTGCTCGTAACCATGTGTGTCCACTGAGAACACGTATTAACATATTAACTTCAGACTTGCTCATTTTGAGGAGATTTTTCGTTTTGCTCTCATCAGGTTCACCCCATAGGATTTTCGTGGTTCTACCCACTGTTTTATTATTCCAAGAAGTCTTATGGGATTCTCTCACCCATATTTTTAGATCAGCTTTTGTTGAGTCGAATGGTTTTGCGTTTGTCAGGTTAACTGCCACGAGCTCCCTTCCCTTTAAAGCTATTACATTAGCTCTTTCGTTACCGAATACTTCCGAGTGGGCTCGTACCCATATGATGTGAACCTTACCTCTGGAAGAGTATTCAGTTAATGTTTTCTTACAATCCAATACGGTCTTAGACTTATTTCTATCTCCTAATAAGCCCTAATTGCCTTCTGGTTGTCGGTAAATATATTAAGTGCTGTGGACGCAATATTTATTCTAATTGAATTTACGCATTCCGTCATTACTCGTACTTCTGCCAGGAAACTTGTGTTATGATTTGTTAAACGGTGGTACATTTCTGCTACTGGATCTTCAATATAGAATCCCAGCTCCACTCTATCCCCCAATTTAGATCCATCCGCTTAATAATGGATTCTTACTGGTATTTGCTCTAATGTTCCGCTTGACCAAGACATTCTATCTGGGATCAGCGTTTCGAAGTTTTCGACATATTCTGTGTCTGGTATTCGATCAGGCACATCCGATAATTGTGTATAACCTTTCAATATGTCCAGTATACATTGATGACGTGCCCTATATAAGAGCCGTTCGGCTGTAAGCGCCGCCCCATATCTTAAATATGATTCAATGGGTGGAATAACTAGTAACGTTTCCAGAGCCTTGGTTGAAGTAGTACACATGGCACCGCTTATACCCAAGCAGCACTTTTAAACTTAGTTCGACGTCGTTTCGTCGAGGAGTCTGAAGTATTTTTTAATATCGTTAATTTCATCGGAGGCATTTTCTCGAAATCTAGAGTCCATGAAAACTTGCTATCAAGTAATATTCCTAAATGCTTGGCTCCTTTAATCATTTCAGATTTCCCTGGATTAACACCCTGTCCTTTGGCTTACGTCCATATCAAGAGTTCAGTTCAGGTAGTGAAGCCTCAATTATGTCAGTGATCGTGGATAGAAATTTTCCATTGATCAATAACACCAAAAATCCTATAGGCAACGATCTTGCAATCTTAATAATAGCATTTAGAATACTGTTAATCATTCTTCTAATGCAATGATCTCTTAGGTTCAAGTTCATCATTACATACACCAGACATTCAGCATGATCGGTTTTTAATATTTTCGTTTTTGTGTACAATTTTTGAATTCGTAATTAATATAATGGATTTTGCAGACATATGAAATGGGATCTAACAGATCTATCAGAACTCAAAAGCGCTCGATAACTGAATGGGATATATAAGAATCTTGATCTTAATTGTAGGTTGTAATCTAAATAAATGTTGCCAACCAAAAGTTTCTGATTTCCAATAATTTTTCTTCTGCTGCGATTTGTATTTATATGATGTTGAATATTTCTACAAACATGCATGTAAGTATGAATGAAAAATATATGAACATGTCTCTATGAACGTGAGTATCTCTGTGTGTAAAGCTTATAAATAGAGATGAAAAATCTTTCTTTTATTATTCAGCTTTATGATTCCATTGCTTGTTTGTCGATGTTTCTTCTTCATTTTGTACATTTTCCATTTATTGACTGTGTTTTTTTATGCTTCTTAGCTATTGAATGACATGTATTCTACGTATTTAAGTAAATATTGTAACTCTTTCAATTTTGTCTTCTTTTAAGAATCTGCTGTTATTCTAGCATAACGTTTTTTTTTCTTCGCCAATTTTCTTTCATTTTATGCTCTGCTTCTACTTTTCTTTTAATGTAAACAGAAAAATGAATAGAAAAGAATGAAATAAAAATATAAAATATATATATGATGTAGGTGTATATATGTATGTACATATGTTTTTATTTACACTTACATATGTATGTGTGTATATACATTTAGACTTACATGTTTATATACAGTTAAATACATACACATGTACGTATGTCCTTTTGTCACAACAGATATATTTAACAAACATTTATATCAGACGATTAAAAAGAATTCGAGATATAAATACACTCATACATAAACATGGTGTTTATGTTTCAAAAGAGTTGCCAAGTTGCTAGGGCTATTGGGTTTAAAGGGTAGTTTAATAAAGGTTTGAAAATTTCTGTACTTTATTACTTTTTAATGTCAAAAAACAATGGCATTTTAAACACATTGGTGATAAGTATATTTTACTTATACATTTTTGATAAGCAGTAGCCAATAGACAAGTCTAAAGACTATAGTCTAGCCTATAGTCTAGTCTATAGTCTAGTCTATAGTCTAGCCTATAGTCTAGTCTATAGTCTAGTCTATAGTCTAGCCTATAGTCTAGTCTATAGTCTAGTCTATAGTCTAGCCTATAGTCTAGCCTATAGTCTAGTCTATAGTCTAGTCTATAGTCTAGTCTATAGTCTAGTCTATAGTCTAGTCTATAGTCTAGTCTATAGTCTACTCTATAGTCTGGTCTATAGTCTAGTCTATAGTCTAATCGTTGGTAACCTCTTAATCCTTTTCACATTCACTAGGTGAGTATGAGTATGTGTACATGCTTTTATTATCCCTGCAGTTTGACTTTAGCACAGTATAGTTTAAACATCCTGGACACTTGTTTAAACAACAGGATATTGAACTTTATTTGTTTATATATAATTTTCTCTTTTTTTTTTACTTTTCACTATTAATTCACATATTAACTAAAGATGTTGTAAAAAAGGATTTTTACTAGTTGCCTGATAATAAATTCAACTTTATTACAAATTTTTAAATATGTGTAGATAAAACTTGTTTAAATTAAAATACAGAGTTTAGGAGTTTATTCTGGTGGCCCAATTTTATATATAGATATCTTTTATTTGTATTTGTTTTTTTATAATAAATATCAGCTTTTTGTTAAAATTACATGTAGTAATATAATATGTGGTTTATTTTATACATATATTTTTTTTAAATTTGTAAATTTCTAGTTGAATAATTAAGACAGATTAATCGGTTTGAAAAGCGGAAGGATTGAAGTTGTTACAATAATTATTTAAATGCATCAATAGACATCATTTTTTAACGATTTAAATACATTAACTGATTTCTATAGAGGAGACTCGTTAAACCCAGAGCTAAATCAAAGTAAGCAAATGTGTTGATTTCAATATTTTCCACTTCTTGGGCTTTGATTGGTTCTCTATATTTTCTTTGGAAAACTTATCACTTTATAGACAGCTTTCTTTTATAGGGAATTTTTGTAATTTGTTGAGTTTAAAGTGTTTTCCATTGGAAAAAATGTCTTTATATTTCTAAAGTGATCTAAATATTTGCTCAGATTACTAGAGAACATTTTCTCGTCCATAAGTTGCTCTAAATCTGTTTTCGATAGAAATATTTGCTCTATAGAAAAATAGGTCTTCGTTCAATATCTTTTAGAAAATAGTGTTTTTGATCAGTTTTTTTAAAGAGCTTGAGCTCTTTAAAAATCATTTGTGTTTTAATAAAATTTTGTCTACGATCAGTTTTCTATAGAAAAATATTTATTTTTCACCAGTTGTCTTCAATTCTTTCTACATAAAACATTTTCAAGACCATCATTTTGTAGAAAACTTTGCATTTCAAAATTTTTTATAGAAAACATGTCTTTGATCAATTTTGAATAGAGAAAACTTTGTCTTCGATCAGTTTTCTATAGAAAATTTTATATGCGATCAATTTTAATTAGAAAGCTTTATCTACAATCAGTTTTATTTAGAAAACTTTATTTACGATCAGTTTTTTTAGAAAGCCGTGTCTTTGATCTGTTTCGCATAGAAAAACCTTTCTCCACGATCAGTTTCTTAGAAATCTTTATCTACGATCAATTTTATTTAGACAACTTTGCCTACGATCAGTTTTATTCAGAAAACATTATCTATGATCAGTTTTATTCTGACAACTTTGTCTACGATCAGTTATATTAAGAAAACTTTATTTACAATCTTTGATCTGTTTTACACAGAAAAATCTTTCTCTACGATCAGGTTCTTAGAAATCTTTATCTACGATCAATTTTTTTACACAACTTTATTTACGATCAGTTTTATTTAGAAAGCTGTATGTTTGATCTGTTTCGCATAGAAAAAACTTTCTCTACGATCAGCTTTATTTAGAAAACTTTATCTACGATCAGTTTTATTTAGAAAACTTTATCTACGATTAGTTTTATTTAAAAAACTTTATTTACGATCAATTTTATTTAGACAACTTTATTACGATTAGTTTTGTATAAAAATCTTTATATTCAAAAAGTTTTCTATAGAAAACTGTGTTATTGGTCAGTTTTCGATCAAGAACTTTGGCTTTCTTAAGTTTTTTAAAAAAAAAACTTCGTCTATGATAATTTTTGTATAAAAATCTTGTTTTCAATCAAAAAAATTTCGACTCAGATGAGATTTCATTTGAAAACATAAATATCGATTACTGATCGAACTCGAACTCATCGAATTAGAAGTTTTCTATATAAAATATTGTTTTTAATCCGTTTCTATGTGTTTGCTGCATTCTGTTAATTGTTTATTGTTTTTCAACAAGATTTCAATTTTAAAATTTCCTAAAAGGTTTATTTTTAATAAAAATGATTCTAACTAAATATAACAATTCAATGAACAAAATACTCTCCAATGTATTTTAGTTTATTTTATAAGCTTTATTTAAGTATTTAATTTAAATTGTATAAATTAAAATTGAAATGAATATTTTTTTTGTTAAATAAAATTTCTAAATTCGATTTAAATATTTAATAGTTTATCATAAGTGTATGGAGGATTTGCATATAAAAAACATAAAATAAATGTATTAGAATGGCACCAGTAAATAAAACAAATAACATTTTTTCAAACATACGTAATGAAAAAACAAAATCAGGCTACAAAGTAGAGTATGTTTTAATGATTAACTTATAATTTAAAGTCTAATTGACTTTGCACTACATCGATGAGCACCATCCTATTAGAAACTCATGCATAGATAAAAACTCACATGAATTAGATTTCAAAGATGTGCTTAGTTTTAGATTTTATTTACCATAGAAAAATACATACTACGGTCTGGTATATATAGTATTTATTGTTTGGTGTTGCACTCGAATTTCGTTAGAATGTAGACAAATACTTAAATCGAAAAAGGTAAAATGTAGTGGTAGTGTATAGAATACATTTACGATTTACCTACTTTGTGTAGCAAATATTATTTTGTAACATTTAGTTGAACAAAAGAGCAAAATAGTAAATACATGTATACAAATTTAAGGATCTTAAGCTTTAACAGACATTATTGATTTTTGACAAAAAAAAATTAAAAATTGTTTAAATATTTAGCTAAATGAATTTATATTAAAAAAATATTTTTTTTCGAAAACAAAAGAATTTTATATAAACAGAATTTTATATATTTATTATAAAAGAATTTTATAAAAATAATTTTTATAAAAATACAATTTTCTCCAAAATTTTCTATAAAAAAGAAAAATTTCTCGAATATTTTCTATACAAAGTTTTCTCGAAAAGTTTCTTAAAAAAACAGAGTTTTTTCGATGATTCTATAGAAAGAATGAGAAACAAAATTTTTCTATAAAAATAGAATTTTGTCAAAAATTTTATTAAAAAGGGGATTTTCTCGAAAATTTTCTATTAAAAGAGAATTTTCCCAAATATTTTCTAATAAAAGAGAATTTTCTCGAAAATTTTCTATTAAAAGAGAATTTTTTGGAAAATTTTTTATTAAAAGAGAATTTTTTGGAAAATTTCTATTAAAAGAGATTTTTTTGGAAAATTTTTTTATTAAAAGAGAATTTTTTTGAAAATTTTCTATTAAAAGAGAATTTTTTGGAAAATTTTCTATTAAAATAGAATTTTTTGGAAAATTTTCTATTAAAAGAGATTTTTTTTGGAAAATTTTCTATTAAAAGATAATTTTTTAGAAAATTTTCTATTAAAAGAGAATTTTTTAGAAAATTTTCTATTAAAAGAGAATTTTGTCGAAAATTTTCTATAAAAGAGAATTATCTCAAAAATTTTCAATAAAAAGAAAATTGTTTATATTTTCTATAGAATGAAAAACAAAAATTTTCTATAAAAATAGAATTTTGTTAAAAATTTTATATAAAAATAGGATTTTCTCGAAAATTTTCTATTAAAAGAGAATTTTTTTGGAATTTTTCTATTAAAAGAGAGTTTTTTTTTGAAAATTTTCTATTAAAAGAGATTTTTCCCAAATATTTTCTAATAATAGAGAATTTTCTCGAAAATTTTCTATTAAAAGAGATTTTTTTTTTGAAAATTTTTTATTAAAAGATAAATTTTTGGAAAATTTTTTATTAAAAGAGAATTTTTTGGAAAATTTTCTATTAAAAGAGATTTTTTTTGAAAATTTTCTATTAAAAGAGAATTTTTTTGAAAATTTTCTATTAAAAGAGAATTTTTTGGAAAATTTTCTATTAAAAGAGAATTTTCTCGAAAATTTTGTATAAAAACAGAATTATCTCAAAAATTTTCAATAAAATGAAAATTATTTATTAAAAGAGAATTTTCTCGAAAATTGTCTATAAAAAGAGAATTTTCTCGAAAATTTTCTAGAAAATATTCTATAGAAAAGAATTTACTCGAGAGTCTCGAAAACTTTCAATAAGAGAATTTTCTGTAAAAAGAGAATTTTCTCGAAAATTTTCTATAAAAAGAGAATTTTCTCGAAAATTTTCTATAAAAAGAGAATTTTCTCGAAAATTTTCTATAAAAAGAGAATTTTCTCGAAAATTTTCTATAAAAAGACAATTTTCTCGAAAATTTTCTATAAAAAGAGAATTTTTTCGAAAATTTTCTATAAAAAGAGAATTTTCTCGAAAATTTTCTATAAAAAGAGAATTTTGTGTAAAATTGTCTATAAAAAGAGAATTTTTTCGAAAATCTTCTATAAAAAGAGAAATATCTCGAAAATTTCCATAAACGAAAATTTTCTGAAGAATTTTCTATAAAAAGAGAATTTTCTGGAAAAGAGAATGTTCTCGAAATTTTTCAATAAAAACAGAATTTTTTGAAAATATTCTATAAAAAAGAGAGTTTTATCGAAAACTTTGTATAAAAAAGAGAATTTTTTCGAAAATTTTCTATAAAAAGAGAATTTTTCGGAAATATTCTGTAAAAAAGAGTATTTTCTTGAAAATTTTCTGAAAAAAGAGAATTTTCTTGAAAGTTTTCGAAGAAGAGAGATAACTTCTTGAACATTTTCCATAAAAAAATAATTGTTTATAAAAAAAGAATTTTCTCAAAAGTTTTCTGAAGAGAATTTTCTCAAAAATTTTCATAAGAAAATTTTCTCGAAAAATTTTTTAATAAATTTAAGTTTTACGAAAATTTTCATTAAAAGGAGAATTTTCTCAAAAATTTCCTTTAAAATTAAAAATGTATTTAAAACTATTTAGAAAGAAGTGTTTAGAAAATTAAGCCTAATCCGCCTCATAGTCCAGACTTTGTTATGATTGACTTCTATTTGCTCCAATCGTTGTAGAATACCATTTAAAATCTAATTTATTTTAAAATATTATGAAGGCCTTGTAATTGCCCTTGCTGTAAAAACCCTAGTGTGCCTATAAATATTTTTTTTTGTATAAATTCATGGTGGTATGAACAATTTTAATTTTAATAATTAAATATTACTCATACGCATCATTGGCGCAAAACAATATGACGAAAAATTTTACATTCTAAATGCACGACCATGAAATAAAAACCACAAATAAAAATAAAATAAAAATATATAGAGTCGAACATTTATATTTATGCATAATATAAAAATAATTAAATATTTTTTTCATATATTTTTATGCTTATTTCTCATGTTGTGAAAAAAAAAGAAAAATGTTGAAAAAACAGGCTGTCGCATATTGTGCTGCTCCCCGCAGAATAAACACACACACAAACATAAACTCTTAAAATGAATTGCAGAAAAAAATGTGTCACATTTGGAATAATAAAAAAATTGTTTTTTAAAACAACAAAAACTGACACGACAAATGTATGACAAGGGAAAAAAGTGAACAAACAAATGGCAGGGAGTTTGAAGACAGAAAGAGAGAGAAAGAAAAATACAATTCCAATGATTTAATTTAATAGTCTTAAAATCTTTTTCGTAACTTGTCATGATGTTATAAAAAGACCATTTTTGTCCATATTCGTGCTATTATTATGTTTGCTGTGGAATGTACATTTTGATGTACAACAGAGAATGGGGTTATTAGTGTGTATGTGTGTGTGTGTGTTGAAATGTTTTTGTAGTGATGTGTGTTAACTAACACCCACAAACACAAAAAGACAAAAACTACAAAAAAAAAGAGATTGAAAAAATTGAAATCCATTTGTTGGAGTGTGATCAAGGACCTTTTAGTTGGTCAAGAACGACCTCAAAATGCCTTAAGTCGTTAAACTTAGCGGAATTGATTTGGCGTTAGTTTTCAATTTGCTACAAATCATGACATATTTCGTTTAGTTTCTTTTTTTCTGTTTTTGTTTCATTTTCTGTTTATTTTTGCCACTTGCCAACAAAAACACCAACCATGTACCATTTTTATTGTATGATGATGATGTTGATGATGATGCATTGCATAAATGCAATAACGCCAGGGGGTTGGGATTAGATTTTTTGGCGCACTAAAAAAAACCTAATAATAAAGAGTTTGATTTTGTTTTTTTTTTGTCTTTGGGGTTTGCAGTAAGTAACTTAAACGGAATTAAATATCAACTGATTTGCCAGTATGTATTACTGTGGTTAGCTGGCCGAATGAAAAAACTGTCAATGATATTGAACAGCTTTGATTGTGTGTCAAAAGTCAATTTAATACAAATGTGTTTATTGATGAGTGATTTCTTTAAAAAGTAGTACATATTAAGAATAACATGTTTTGTTTTAAATTACTTAATTTAAATAAAATTTTTACTCTTTTTTTAAATAAAATATCAACATTGTGCAAGAGGAATGTAGTGGAATTTAATGAAACATTTAAAAAACTGCATAAAAACTTTAATTTAACTAAAATATTTATATTGGAAAGCTTTTAAAATCACTTTGATTGAGAAATCAATGGATTTACATAAATGAACAAAATGGAATTTAGTGAAACATGTTTAAAATAGTAACTTTTTCCGCTTAATTTAATTAAAATATTATTAATATTAATTAAAGCATAATTATTTTAAAATTTTCCAAAATATTTGTAAATTTTTGTATTTTTTCAAAAGGTACGAATTGGAATGTAATGAAACACTGCAAAAACTGTATTAAAACTTTAATTTTGCAAACAAATTTACTTTTCAAAGTTTATAAAATCATTTTTAATGAGAAATCAAGAGTTTTACTTCAAGGAACAAAATGGAATTTCGTGAAACATTACAAAAAACTACATAAAAACTTTAATTAAGTTACAATATTTACTTTGCAAAGTTTTTAAAGTTGTTTTTAACTAAAAATCAATAGTGTTACTTAAAGGAACAAAATGGAATTTAGTGAAACATGTTTCAAATTATAAAATCATTTTTAATGAGAAATCAAGAGTTTTACTTCAAGGAACAAAATGGAATTTCGTAAAACATTACAAAAAACTACATAAAAACTTTAATTAAGTTACAATATTTACTTTGCAAAGTTTTTAAAGTTGTTTTTAACTAAAAATCAATAGTGTTACTTAAAGGAACAAAATGGAATTTAGTGAAACATGTTTCAAATTATAACTTTTTCAGCTTAATTTAATTTAAATGTTATTCGAATTAATTTAAGCATCTTTATTTTTTAAATTTTCCAACAAAATTGTGCAATTTTTTAATTTCTTCAAAAGGAACGATTTGGGATTTAATGAAACATTGCAAAAAACTGTATAAAAACTTTAATTTCGTAAAAATATTTACTTTTTAATGCTTATAAAAACATTTGTAAAGAGAAATCCATAGTTTTACTTTAAGGAACAAAATGGAATTTAGTGGAACATGCATAAAATTCTATTTAGTTTAGCTTACTTTATTTAAACTGTTACTAAAATTTAGTTTAGAAACTACTTTTTAACATTTTCAACAAAAATTCTACAATTTTTTGTATTTTGCAAAAGGAACGAAGTGGAATTTTAAGAAACATTAAATTAAACTACATGAAAACTTAATTCTGGTAACAACATTTTACTTGCAAAGCTTTTAAAATTAATTTGAAAGTAAAATCTTATCAAAATTCCTAATTATACTGAAAGGAACAAAATGGAATTTAATGAAACATAAGAAAAATATCATGAGAAAAATATAGGTTTGTTTAGTTTAATTTGTTTAAAATATTTTGAAAAGTATTTAATGAAATATCACTCCTGTTTAGGTGAAAAAACAAAATGACTTTTGTCAGGGGAACGAAGTGGAATAGTTTAAAACATGACCATTATCGATCGAAATGTTTAAACAAAATGCATCAAAATGCAATACAAATTTAAAAAAATTTCAATATTTAACCGAGTGTACAATATGGACTCACTTCAAACATATGTGGAACGAAATGGAATTTAGTAAAACTTAGGGAAACAACGTGGAATAGTGTCATTATCATTATTTACAAATTTGCGTAATGTTTAAACAAACTGCATTACAATGCAATAAAAATTTCAATACTTAGCAAAGGGAACAATATTGAATCACATGAAACATATGTGGAACGAAATGGAAATTAGTAAAACATAGGGGAACGAAGTGGAATAGTGTGAAACATGATCATTATCTATAAATTTGCGAAATGTTTAAACAAAATGCATTACAATGCGATACAAATTTCAATATTTAGCAAAAGGAACAATATTGAATCACATGAAACATATATGGCGATAAAACGATTAAAAACTATAAAAATTTATTAAAATTTTAATGTTTCACCAGAGGAATAATATGAAATCATATGAAAAGTATAAAAGGCATTTAAACCACTTTTAAGTAAAGTAAGTAAACTGTATTTGTAATTTTACTTAAAAACCAAATTTTATTAGAGGAACGAAATGGAATTTAATGAAACATTATTGCTTCAAATCCGAAATTTAATAAAATGTTATGGAATCATATGAAACACATGTATAAAAGGTATTTAAACAAGTTTTAAGTAAAGTAAGTAAACTATATTGTTAATGTTACTTAAAAACTAAATTTTATTAGAGGAACGAAATGGAATTTGATGAAACATTATTGCTTCGGTTTCGAGATTTAATAAATCGTTAAGGAATCATATGAAACACAAGTATAAAAGACATTTAAACAAGTTTTAGGTAAAGTAAGTAAACTATATTGGTAATGTTACTTAAAAACAAAATTTCCTTAGAGGAACAGAATGGAATTTGATAAAACATTATTGCTTCAGATCCGAAATTTAATAAAACGTTAGATAATCATATGAAACACGAGTATAAAAGGCATTTAAAACACTTTTAAGTAAAGTAAGTAAACTGCATTTGTAATGTTACTTAAAAACTAAATTTTATTAAAGGAACGAAATGGAATTTGATGAAACATTATTGCTTCAAATCCAAAATTTAATAAAATGTTATGGAATCATATGAAACACAAGTATAAAAGGCATTTAAACAAGTTTTAGGTAAAGTAAGTAAACTATATTGGTAATTTAGTTAAAAACAAAATTTCCTTAAAGGAACAGAATGGAAATTGATGAAACATTATTGCTTCAGATCCAAAATTTAATAAAACGTTATAGAATCATATGAAACACAAGTATGAAAAGCATTTAAACCACTTTTAAGGAATGTAATTAAAATATATTTGAAATGTTACTTAAAAACTAAATTTTGTTAGATGAACGGAGTGGAATTTGATGAAACATTGTTCCTTTAGATCCAAAATTTAATAGAATTTGTAATTTGTTGAATATTTTTTTCAAAATCTTTCAAAATTGTAATATTTAATAGGGGAAACGAAATGGTATTAGGTGAAAAATACAAATAAATTGCAAGAAAATAAGTTTAAAACAAAACTTCTTAAGCTTTTCAAAAATATCATTGAAAAGGAAATAAATAAAATTACAAAAGATTTTTTTGCTTTGCTCTGACGACGTGACACATTTTTTGTTGTTGCTCTCTTTATTCTTTTAATAATGTTCTCACAATTAAGTTACCAAACATGGAGTAAGTAATAATCGTTTTATAAACATGTTCAAACTCACAAATCCCTACTAATTTCGTAACCTAACCTCATATGGAGTATTAACAATATCATAAAAATAGTACTTTAAATGTAAAACAAAAATCCTTTTGCCGGACAAAAGAAAAAAACCTATACCCTTAACAAGTTCTTCTTCTTTTTTTTTGGTGTGACAAAGCAAATTACAATGGTGACATAAACACGCACCCAGCACACACACACGCATGCACGCACGAACACACAATTGTCTTTTCTAATGATTGGTCTTGGTCATACATGATGAACAATGGATTATTATTTTGTTTGGTTCATTTTTTTTACCAAATCTTGTTTCGTATTTCTAGATTTCATTTCTACACTCAATAGTTTTTCATTTTTATGCTCTCAAATGTGCGGCTGTGTGTGTGTGTAAAGCCAGAAAGAAGAAAAAGAATTAAGCCAAATATATAAACTCTAATCAGGGTAATTTAGTTTGACACTTTGGCCTTGGCACCATATAACATTTATGGTTTTATTGGGAGAATAAATGGGGGTCAAAGAGTCATCAGTAAACGACTGGAAAAAAATCAAACTGGTCTCAACTGTATTTAAAATATACAAGTACACACTGCCTTTATAATGAGCCTGACGTTGCTAATAATGACGACAACGACAACGATAAAGATGATGATGATGATGATGTCGTCTCTAATGATGAAGGACAACCACACCAACAACAAATTCATTCTATGGCAACAATTTAGATAATGCTTCAACAATATACTAAATACTTACACGTGTAACTTGTCCTTAAGTCTGGGGCAATATACAGCAAAAGTACAAAAACAATGTTGAAATGAAAACAAAAAGCAAACATGTAAAAACAAGTTTAAATATACTTAAAAGTTAATAAAATTGATGAAAAAAACATTAGGATTAGATTGTTTATTTATAAAATGTAATTTTGTACTCACAGCTTTAATTTGCACAACTTAACTTGAAGTGTATTTGAAATGTAATGAAATCTATTCAAATATATGTACATATGTGAATGTACCCTTTATGGGAAATTATTTACAATTTAATACACAGATACAAAAACAGCTACTTGTATTACATTTCCCCTAATCAGTTATTTGGTATTCCTTACTTGTTGGGTTATAGGAAATGGAAATACAAAAATGTTTATAAAAAAAACTACAGAAAATTTAAAAAATGCTTTTAATGTGTTACAAAAAATCGATTGATTTCTATTGAGTTCAGAGGTTCTTAAAATTTCCTTAAATAGTTTGTAAATTGTCTTGACTATAGATTGGTATATATTCTGGACTGCACTGCACATTACTCTTTAGTCAACTGTAGACTTGACATTCAAATGTAGGCTTAACATTTAGTATAGACAAGACTTATATTCTGCACAATATTATTGACTATTGAATGGACTATAGTCTAGGCAGGACAATTCTCTACTATAGTTTTGGCTAAAGTCTAAACTATAGCCTTGACTGTATACTATAGACTATAGTCTTGACTATAGATTGGATTCCAGTTTCGACTATAGACTCTAGCCTCGACTATAGAAAAGACTGTAGACTAGACATATTTTAGACTATAAACTGGCAATATATACTTTTGACTATAAATTGAATTCTAGTTACGACTATAGACTAGATTATAGCCTTGACTATAGACTAAAGACTAAACTTCACTGTAGATTGAACTAAAGTTTTCACTATAGACTGAACTATAGCCTTGACTGAACTATAATCTTGACTATAGACTGAACAATAGTCTTGACTATAGACTGAACTATAGTTTTGACTATAGACTGAACTATAGTCTTGACTATAGACTGAACTATAGTCTTGACTATAGACTGAACTATAGTCTTGACTATAGACTGAACTATAGTCTTGACTATAGACTGAACTATAGTCTTGACTATAGACTGAACTATAGTCTTGACTATAGACTGAACTATAGTCTTGACTATAGACTGAACTATAGTCTTGACTATAGACTGAACTATAGTCTTGACTATAGACTAAACTATAGTCTTGACTATAGACTGAACTATAGTCTTGACCATAGACTAAACTATAGTCTTGAATATAGAATGAATTATAGTCTTGACTATAGACTGAACTATAGTCTTGACTATAGACTGAACTGTAGTCTTGACTATAGACTGAACTATAGTCTTGCCTATAGACTGGAAATATAGTCTTGACTGTAGACTGGATTATATTGAAAATAGACTGAACTCTAGACTGTACTGTGAGTTGGACTATAAAATGGACGACATTTTATAGTTTGAACTTGGCTGTAGTCTTGGTTAAAATAAGAGCTACAGACTTGACTACAAAGGAATGACCTTAACTCCGGCTTGTAATAGCTTATACCTATTCAAATACTTCTGTACATTAGAATCCCTGCTATTCCCTTAAACTAAAAACATTTATCACTAAAGTATTTCCTTTAGCAAATGTAAAACTACAAGTAACTATCATCTACTTACTTACACAGATATATGTATTTTGTCCACTATTTTGTTTAGAACTGCAGCTATTTTTCTAATTTCATATGTTGCTGTTGTTGTTTGTATTTTCCTCTGGTGTTTTATTTTGTTACATTAATATGCCATTCATTTATCCACAATTCAACTATACTCAAGCAATTCTTCATTCATTCATTGATGGTTTTGGATATGGTTCAGTTTGCGAGTTTGGTTTTTGGTATGATTCAGTTCGGTTTGGTTTTGATGCATTATCATGAGATTTTTTTTCCAATTGGTTTTATAAATCCCTAGTATACTATGAAAAACGTTTCCTCAATCCCAATCTCTCTATTTTTCAATACTTTTAGTAATGTTTCACATACTTAACATGTGTATGTGTGAAGATAGAAGGAAAGAAGATAGAAAAATGAGCTACATAAGAGAGTGAAACAAAAACAAAAAAAAAAAAAAAAAACAAACCTATAAACTATCTTCAAATAGCTTTTGTAAGCATTTGTGGTTAGCATACAAATATATATTAGGAGGTTGGGTCGAAAATTCTCTATTAAAATATATTTTTATAGAAAAGAAAATTTTCAATAAATTATGTGTCTGCTATTAGATCATTGCAGTTAAACCATGCAATTTATAAGTTTTTTAAATTACTTTTTAGTCTACCCTCTTAACTCGACAAACTTGGTATATATTCAATATGTAAAGTATGTATATAAAATATGTGGCATTTACATTCTATACACATATTTCAATATGCATGTTGTATATGTTTCAAATATTTATGTGCGTGTGTGAAAATTTTGTGTTTGACCAAGTAAATATTCTGATGAAATTTTCAATAACTATTTAATAGAAAGGTTGTCCAATAGGAAAAAGGAATGAATTGTTTGTTAATTGATCAAAAAAATTATATAGGATTTATTTCGTTGCAACATGTTGCAAAAGCATTTTAAATGTTTCATTTTACCTGTTGGTTTTATCAAGTGCTATTCTATACCAGCACTTACATAAGTTTTTTGATAATTGGATAATTTTAAAAGACAGTAGAGTAATTTATATCATAATGTTTGGAATATACAGAAGGTTGAACATTTTCTTGTAATTTAGGGAAAATCTTGAACATGAGAAAATCAAGTTAAGTGTTTGTAAAAATGTTTATAAATTGAACATTTTTATTTCAATTAGTTGTTTAAAATAAATTGTTATCTGAACATAAACAAAATTCTACACATGAACTAACTAGAACTGAACAAGAACTGAACTAGAACTGAACTAGAACTGAACAAGAACTGAACTAGAACTGAACTAGAACTGAACTAGAACTGAACTAGAACTGAACTAGAACTGAACTAGAACTGAACTAGAACTGAACTAGAACTGAACTAGAACTGAACTAGAACTGAACTAGAACTGTATATTGAAGTTATTAAACTAATGCATATGGTTATGCTGCTAATATTGTTTATTGAAATTTTACACCCATATTCATAAACAAATTTTTTTATAAACGATTTATAAATCAAATTTCGTATGTAAATTTTGTTTTATAAACCTTTTATAAAATAAAGTGCTGTTTATGAATAAGGGGGTTAATGTTTATTTGTTTACTAAACTAGCATTGAACTTATAATCAATACTTTCAAAAATGATACAATACTTTATAGGGTATTTTATTTGACAGCAATATGTCACTCTCAAGAAATGGTTGTAATTTCTGAACATTTTCTTATTTCTTTATATATTAAAAATTAATGATAAAGTAACTGACAGTTTTAAGTAAATTTTGACATATTAGAGAATTTCACTAAGTTTTTTTGTATTTTATTTTAAAATTTTATACAATTTTTTCCAAGACCCCTGTCAAAGAATGCTAATTTACATAAATCAAATTTCTATTTATCATAATAATATAATTCATGTTTAATATTGTGCAACTCTTTTAAGTTAAATACATATGTAGTATTATTTAGTTACAGTAGGGTGGTGGTAGAATTCGAAATCAAAAAGTAATCATAAACATAGATATATTTATTTTATAAATTGATATTGTGAGCCACCTTAATACACATAAATCTCGTTAAAATTACATGTGTTAGTGTATGCATATTTAAAAATAGCTCACATTATCCTTTCATATGTATATATGTACATATTTTTTTTTTTTCAAAATTTTAATTAAATTGTCAAAATTTTCATCATGTTTTCAGTTTGGCTGACTATATAACTATATATAGTTATATGTGTGAGTTTTTGTATATGTTAAGCTATTCATAAATAATCCTGCAGTTCTGGGAAATTATCATGATGATATGATTACGTTCTTAACTACTTAGGGATACTAAAGTAACAATAAATGAAATCACGAAATATCAGGCTATTAATCAATTAATCTATCCTTCCATTTTAGATAACAAATAAATTAAGGATCTGTAGGATATTATTGTGTAAGCTAGATTACAGTTGTTCATGTGTAAAAGAGTTACAAATGTGTTATGTATTTAGATACATACAATCATATATATACATATACATTTTATAATTAAAGGGTGATCCAAACATTTTGATTTTGTTAAAAGTGAATGGAACTGATTTGAATATGTATGAATCTTTCTTCATTTTCAGACAAGGCTTCAAAACAAAATGATATTCTGTTTAAATCTTCACATATATAACTTTGTCTTTAAAAATTTCAATCTATTTGTATCACCCTTTTTTGTGGTTATGATTTGTTATATATTTTCCTTCTTTGTGTTAAATCCTTGTTTGTTTATATGTGTGTAACAACCAATCAAATAAACAGCCATACAATCAACAAAAAAAAAAAAATTACATAAAAACACAAAAATAAATACCACATCACTCAAATATTAAAATAAAAACTAAACTAAGCTTCTAAAGAAGAGTGACAGCATTTACATATTTTTAAAAAAATAGTTGAAACTAACTAAGTTTATATATATTTTTAATAAAGAAATAGAATTACTTAGAAATGTAATGAGATATACATATATTACTCATACCATATGTAGTACATAATTTACTGTATGGATACTGTAGGTTATAGTCTAGTCTATAGTCTAGCCTAGTATAGTCTATAGTCTAGTCTAGTCTAGTCTATAGTCTAGTCTATAGTCTAGTCTATATTCTAGTCTATAGTCTAGTCTATAGTCTAGTCTATAGTCTAGTCTATAGTCTAGTCTATAGTCTAGTCTATAGTCTAGTCTATAGTCTAGTCTATAGTCTAGTATATAGTCTAGTCTATAGTCTAGTCTATAGTCTAGTATATAGTCTAGTCTATAGTCTAGTTTATAGTCTAGTCTATTGTCTAGTCTAGTCTATTGTCTAGTCTAGTTATTGTCTAGTGGATAGTATATTAAGGACAGTAATCTGGCATATAATTTGTGCTGTGATCTAAAGTATAGATTGGACAATGTTCTGGAGTAGTGCCTTTTTCATATGTTTGTTTTGTGTTTTTATTTTTGTGTAAAAAATTTCAGATATCTTGAATTTTTTGTTTTGTTTGTTGTTGTTGTTGTTAGAACGCAAACACACATTCACATTCATTTATGAATTAGTTGATTGAGTTAATAAACATACTAACTAATATATGTATTTTACATTCTATTACATGTTCACTGCACTTGTTTATTTATCTTGATATATCAACACAAGCTATTATTCATATATACGTGAACTTCATTTTAAATACAATTAAATTTCCCAGTAGTTCTTGAAAAGCAAATGAATTCCTTTTTAGCTCTAGTTACTTAAAATGTTTACAGATAGTTAATCGTAATTTACATCTTTTACGATATAATAAGTAAGGTCAAAGAAGGTAAGTTATTACAAACTGCAGGGTATTTAAATGCATATCTATTTACAATTATATTTATGCATCTATGTATGCAATTGTCTGCATATGTCTGATTATGTTTGTCTGTCTGAGTTTGTGTACTCATTGTAATTGTATTTATTTTGAATTTTAATTAAATATTAATTAGAGTTTATTTGTTGACTATGAATAAATAAATGAAACATAAAATGAATGAAATGTAACAATATTTTTGCTTTTGTTAAAACTGACTTGTTGTAGTTGTTATTGTTTTTAAAGTTATACACTTCATCAGTGTATGTTTATTTATCATGTTATCATGTCATAACAAATTTTATTATTAATATAACAATAATAATTTAAATGAAAATTTAAGACAATTTTTTGAAATTTTATTAATTTTATTAATTTTAAATATTAAATTTGTGTATAATGAACATTTTAATTGGTACTATTATATTATTAGCTTTAAAATTTTTTTTTTTGAGTTATAATAAAAGTATTATTTCTATTTAATAACTTTTCTATATAATTTAAATTAGAAAAAATTTATTTAATTCTGATATGGATGTAGGGTATTTCTAAAACTTATTTTCTTTTTTTTTACTTTTTTACTATTTACTTACATAATTTTGTTCAATTTTAATTATTTAATAAATCAAAATGAAAGTGCTGAACTGAGATTAACTTAATTGGTTTTTGTTTATACAACATACATATGTATATGAAGTTTATATTTACATATTTGTCTAATTTACAATCGATGTTGTATCGTTGTAGTATTGTATGTCATAATAATTTTTCAAATAAAATTTTTTTAATAAAATTACGATTTACTACGATACAACCGTACAACACAAATTCTATTCTATAAAATTATTCTATATATAGAGATTTTTCACATAAACATTTTCTATATAAAGATAAATCTTTATAAGTAAAAGAGCAATGTTTGTTGACTTCTCCGAAATGTACCTGTAAAATCTTAAAACTGTCCGACAGATGGCGTCAATGTTTGAATTTTCACTCAGTTAAACTTTAACCGCTACAGGGCCCACCAGACGATCACACTTTACGTACGATAAGTCTAATGATAAAGTAAAATGAAATTCCATCCGTATAACAAAAAAGAGAATAAAAGTCATATGATTTATATTTTTTGAGTTTACACGATTGGTATAAAATAATAAAAAGTAAAATGGAAGCAGCTGTTTCATTTTTTATATGTATTTACATAAAAATACATCCCTGATCTAATGCGACTTGCTTGTTTTTTGAATCATTTCAAAAAATGAAGACAGTCATACGACTGTAAAATTTTCTCAAAGTGTGATGGTTTCATTACATCCGTACTCTTCCACACAAAATTTTGACAGATCATATTACTTGTGTGATCGTGTAAATCCGGCTTAAAGTGATTATTATTTTTTTCTTTAAAAATTTTCTGTAAGGAGGGAAATTTTTCGAATATTTTTATAAAAAGGATTTTTTTTGAAAAAACTTTCATAAACAAGAGAATTTTTTCGAAATTTTCTAAAAAAAATAAAATTATTATCAAAATTTTTCTAAAAATCAAAAAAGAAAAATTTCCAAAAAATTTTGTATAAAAAGAAATTTTCCTCAAATTTTTTTATATAAAGAAAAATTTTTTAAAGACTTTCTCCAAATAATCTATAAAAAGAAATTGTCCTAAAAAAATTTGTATAAAAGAGATTTTTTCAAAAATTTTATATAAAAAGAAAGCATTTTCCGCAAAATTTTCTTCAAAAAATTTTTAAAGGGAGACTATTTTAGAAAATAAAAGAGAATTTGTCAAGAATTTTTCAAAAATATTTATTTTAAAAACAAATTTTTTCATAAATGTTTTTTAAAAAATTTCAATTGTCTCCCAAAATTTTCTATAAAAATTATTTTTTTTCGAAAATATTCAATAAAAGGAGAATTTTTTCTAATATTTTTTATTAGAATAGAACATTTTCCTGATATTCTGTTTTCTATACAAACAGAATAAATAATAATATAAAAAAATTTCCAAAATTTTCTACTTTTCTAAATGTTATTATAATTTTCTATTAAAAATAATTTTGAGCAAAATTTTATAGAAAGATTTTCTTCAAAAATGTTCCGTAGAGAAATTTTTCATATATTTTTTCTCAAAAAAGTTTTCAGAAAGTTTTTCAAATATTTTTCGTAAAAAAGTTTTCAGAAAATTTTTCAAAAATTTTCTACAAAAAAAAAGAGAAAAATTTTCTATAAAAGAGAATTGTGTCGAACATTTTCCGTTTAGTTTGAGATAAAATAACATTTTGGAAAAAGTGCTTTCGGTAATAGGGTAGAAGGGGGACCATACGCCACTTTTTTTTTAGAGGCGGCCTCAAATTAAAACCACAATACATATTCTTAATTTTTTTCTTGGTTCGGATACATAGATATGTTGGCTTTAATTTTATTCCCTTCAATCTTTCCTAAGTCATCCTTATGTATACATTTTTTAAACTTTTCCGCACTGACCAAAAACGGCGATACCGCCCCATCCATGGGGTAAATTCGCCAAGGGGATGGGGCAGATTTATCATTAGTAAAATAAAAGAAAAAATTACAAAAATAAAAACTTATTTTGCTGTTTTATACTTTAATTTATTAAACAAAGTATAATAAACCAGATATTTATTGTTTATTTTACAAAACTTTACAAAAAAATGAAAAGAAATTATTACTGAATTTTTTTTTAACCAAATTTTGTTCTACATCACAAGCATTACATATATTTGACGCATGTGCCTCACGGGCAGTTCTGGGGTTTAGTTTAAATTTTTCGGTCTACAAATTATATTATTATTATTATTATCCCATCATATGTAAAGTAAATGTTTCATACACTCAGGGATGATAGATAATCGATTAACGAAAACAAAATTTGATAAAGCGATAAATTCGATTACTCAGTTTTCAATTTATTCGTTATTGGCAGATGTGCCCCTATGGCGAATGATCCCCCTTCTACCCTTTTGATTTAATAATGTCTTATTTTTATACCCTACACTTTAGTCTGGAGGTTATATTGGGTTTGAGCTGATGTTTGTTGATTTAGCTATGTCCGTCTGCCTGTCTGTCTGTCTGTCTGTCCGTCCATGTGAATCTTGTGTTCAAACGACAGGTCGCAATTTTGATGATAATATGATAACTTAGACGAAGCCTGTTTGAAAAGGTTTACACCAGTCTATTATTTCATCTAGACCCCATACAATTGAACCCGCCGAATAGGGCTTTTAAGTTCATAATTATGTTTAATATACTCATATCTCGACAAAAGGCTGCAAAACAAAGTTCTCTACTAGACTTGACGACCATCATTAATTCTATTATAATAGACCCTAGCCCCTTTGAAAGTCCCCCATCAGACTTTCACTTAAATGTCCCCAATTTTATTGAACAATAAACGGCTTAAGTATATATATCTGAGGCAGGGTACAATTCCACTTAAATGTTTTATTATGACAACTATCACTTTTTATTTTTATTTTTGTAAAAGGTGTAGGGTATTATATGGTCGGCCTCGCCCGACTCTCATTTCTTACTTGTTAAAAACACGCAATGAATTCGTTTCATTTATTACCGATTATATTGGTCATTAATTCTAATACAAAACTTACCTTTTTTTATTGCCAAATCAAAATGAAACTATTTCAGCAAATCTTCAACATTAATATTGAAATTCTGCAAAGAAATTAAAGGATTTTTTTTATGTTAGAAAAATGTTCAATCAATAAATAAGAGTATAAGAGGTCGATGTGTATTTAATTTTAATTTGTAAAGCTCAACATGCTTACTTTTATGTTTCCAGGTTTAACATTATAGAAAACACAATAAGTTCCTTTTAAAGAACAAAGAAAGACCAAAAAGTCCCAATTTACAGTACATACACACTGACAGACAGACAGACAGACAGACGGACAGACGGGCATATCTAAATCAACACCGCTACAAACGAAAAGTAAAGAGTATATAAATGCTTCATTAGAGAAATTGCTTAAAACCCCATTTCAGCTTACTGCACTTTAATGTCTAACCATATCATTAGTATACAATTTAGTTGAAACAATGAATTGCAACATTTTACTTTTTATTGGACAAAACAAAAGAAAACACAACTTCGAAATCTCTCTTATAAGAATAAAATTAAGTTTATTTAACTTAAAATAAATATCCTTAACACTAAACAAACTGTCTCTTACAGCATTCGACTGATAGAAATAACAAAGACTTGCATAGAGTAAAATCACTGTCAGTTTCTTTCTTTTTCCAAAATGACCAAACACCCGCCTGTTAAGTGTGTGCAAATTTAATGTCAAGTGTTAATGTACCCCCAAAATGTTGGTTGTTGGTGTTTTCCTTTTTTTCTCTTAAAAGAAAGAAAACAACTTGTAACTTAGGAAATGGAAGTGGATGTGGATGTGGGATTGAAAAATTGTTTGGGGGGAAAAAAGTCTACCTAGAAAAGTGAATAAATTTTCTTGCGTAAAAAGGAAGTTGAAGACATTAAGTTTAAGTTTGGTAAATCCACAACATTTTCTCAACTAGAACTATAGCAACTGAACTACTAGAGCTAACATACATACATTTGATGAATAGGAAAACATATGTACATGTAACCAACCAACTTACATACCAAACTCACCAAACCAACAGTTAGTTGCATTTTACAAATGCCATTATACTAACAAAAAGGGTGTGGAAATTTTAACTGTTGAAAAGTTTTTAGTTTAACGTCAATTAGAAGCACAAACTATTTGAAGTACATAGTTGTGTGTGTATGTGTGTGTAAAATCATCAACCCAGGCATGGTAGGATTTTGTAACAGGAGTGGAAAATTTAATACTAAAGTACTAATCTCTCTATGGTCTATCATCTAGTTTTTAGTCTGGACTATAGTCTGGTCTATAGTCTAGTCTATAGTTTAGTCTAGTCTATAGTCTATAGTCTAGCCCATAGTCTATAGTCTAGTCTATTGTCTAATCTATAGTATAGTCTATAGTCTAGTCTAGTCTAGTCTATAGTCTATAGTCTAGTCTATAGTCTAGTCTATAGTCTAGTCTATAGTCTAGTCTATAGTCTAGTCTATAGTCTAGTCTATAGTCTAGTCTATAGTCTAGTCTATAGTCTAGTCTATAGTCTAGTCTATAGTCTAGTCTATAGTCTAGTCTATAGTCTAGTTTATAGTCTAGTCTATAGTCTAGTCTACAGTATATAGTCTAGTCTATAGTCTAGTCTATAGTCTAGTCCATAGTCTAGTCTATAGTCTAGTCTATGTTCTGGTCTATGTTCTGGGCTATGTTCTAATCTATATTCTAGTCTATATTTTAGTCTATAGTCTAGTCTAAAGTCTAGTCTATAGTCTAGTATAGAGTCCTCTCTGTAGTCTATTCTATAGTCTAGTCTGTAGTCTACTCTGTAGTCTATTCTATAGTCTAGTCTAACGTCTGCCCTTTTTCAAACTTTAAATTTCCCATGTCTGTGTTGTGCAATCATTCAGCTACAGTCAATGTGTATTGGGTGGGTATGACAGACACACACTCCCAAACATATCAACTTTGTCACATAGAAATTATTGAAAAGTTTTTTGTTTTTGTTTTTCTATTTTTATTTATTTTATGTTTTAGTAGATGAAAACATACTGTTCTTTCTAGCAAGTATATTTGTAAGTACTTAGAGAAGTGTATAAAATTCTACAAAATAATTTGGTTATTTTTAGTAGATTGGACATGAAATTGATTGATCCTAGTAATGCTACTAACAAAGATTTTCGGAACAAATTTAATTGGCAAAAGTTTATAAGAATTTTTGCTTAAAGGGCAATATACTATATAATACATATAATAAACTTTGCTAAAGGGAGTAAAACTTTTGGTGTCAATTTAATGTAAAAATATTGTTTAAGTCTTTTTACAGTTTTGAGGTATGAGCAGTGAATATGTATGTTGGTTTTAAAAGAATAAGTATTTTATTAAATTTGCATTTAAAGTATGTTAAAATCTTTGTTTGAATGGGAAACATCCTATCCTGTGTTAATATCAACCTCACGCACTTTTGAAAAAGCTAAATCGGGGTAGGATATTCTTAAAATTTTTTATTCAATACCTACTTTTACTGTGCGCCTGGTGGCGATTTTGTCAGAACCAACTCCAAGATCGGACGTTATGGTCTAATAATATGAATGAAAACCAATATTGACGGAATTTCATCTCGGACAATAATACGAACATAGAATTTACATACTATTTTGGATACCTCATTATGTAAGGAATTTACCGTCTAGCAGCAGTCGTTCGTTATTGGATGTATGCAACAAACTGTGTATGGTCGGCCTCGCCCATCTATAACTTATTGTGTTTCAAGAAGTTTTATAGGATTCTATTCTCCCATATTTATACCCTACAACACTATAGTGGGGAGGGTATTATAAGTTTGTGCAGATGTTTGTAACATATAAAAAAATTGGTCCAATACACACCTTTAAGTATACCGATCGATTCAGAATCATTTTTTGAGTCGATTAAGACATGTCCGTCCGTCTGTCCGGCTGGCTGTCCATGTAAACCTTGTGCGCAAGGTAAAGGACGAAATTTTCAAGATAATTTGATGAAATTTGGACCAAGCATGTTTTGGCACAGGGACGAAGCCTATTGAAAATGATTGAAATCGGTCCATTATTTCACCTAGCCCCCATACAACCGTACCACCCGATTTGAACTTTTTATGCCATAATTACGTCAAATATTCTATTATCTCTCTAAAAATCCTATAACATGGACTTATGCCTTAGTATTTGTGGTCCTTTTACAAACACACAATGCCGTCATGGTAGCCATGATGACTTCTTTTACATAACAACATTTAAATATATTCCTCTTTCTCTGATTGCTATTTATACGAAGAAGAAGGAGTAAAGTATAAGATCCATTTTAACATTAAGATCTATCCATGAGCTATTGATTTCGATAGGCGTTATCAGTTTTTGAGATAACGATTCAAGGTGGATAGATGTTAAAACTTCTACAATATCGTGAGCATACCGAACAGTTAAAGCAGAGAGAGAGAGAGAGAGTTCAATTTAACCAGAAGATCATTTATGGTTTAAACTTCCAGAGAAGATTAAGAGTAGAATTTCTATATGATTAGCATTAGTCTCTTTTGAGGGAGTGCGTGATAGTTGTGCAAGTTCTAAATAGAAGGAAGATCAATATCTATTTACATATTGCGCCACACACCCCTTTCATTACCAATTTTTTATAACTTAATTATCATTGTTGAAACTAATAATTACTTGCACATTTATTAATTACTTTATTATACAAAATTTTTATGACAACTTTACACTACATCAGTCCGTTAAATTTAATGCATTATTACTTTTTACACTATGTAAATACTACTTAACATAAATACCGCTTCAGCTCATTTTATTAATATTTCATTTTATCACATTATAACTATTTATTCTATGCAAATATTATTTTATACAGGAATAAAAAAAAGAGGCAAATAAAATTTCTACTTCATCTCACACTTCAGTATAATCCAAAGCCATCCATACTTCTTTCCGAACTAAACTGCTGCAGCTAACATTATTGCTTAACTTGTTGCTTGCTGCCTTTTATCCTGACTAAATGATGACTAAAAATCGCATTAATTTACAAATTTCTACTTCATTTTTATGAGTTGACCAACTTTTTTTTTGCATTTTCTTCTCCAGCATTATCATATTTTATCTAGTACCATTTTCACATAAAATGATTAATCAACAACAACAGAGACAGCGTAGTTTGTTGCACTTTTTATGCGCAGTTTAGTGGCAACAAAAAAAAAAAAGGGAAAATCTTTAACTGAACACTGCTTAAATAACAGATTTACTTTATAATAAATTTATAAATTAATGTTGAACAATGTGAAAAATAAAAATGAAAATAAAGCGAGAAAAGTTTCGTAATTTAAATTATGACTTTGGAAAAAGTGCTCATTAATTACACATGTTTTAATTACCAATTTAAATAAAAAAACCGAAAATAGTACAAAACCAACAGCAAGAGTAGCATATAGCTGTAGCAGCAGCAGTAGCAAAGAAAATATGTATATAAAGTTGAAAAATAAATGAACAAATGAATGAATGAATGTGAGCTGTTTTTTTAACACTAATTTCTCTATTTTCATATTTTATTTTCAGCTCATATCTATCGAAGAAAATAAAAAGCAGCAGTAGCAGCTCACAGACTTAAAGTTAACATTAATATTTTTACTATATTCAGCATTATGAAAAGTTTCAAAAAACTTTTATTTTTTTTATTTTTTTTCCATTTTCTTGTTACTCGGTCCAACACTACTACTACAACTACTGACATTAACTTTTGTAATTTGCACACCAGCCTGGCAAGAAAGAGTAACATCATCACATCGGTTGCAAGTTTTTAAAAGAATTAACTTTTTTCACAAACATTTATATTTGTATGTTTTGGTAGAGAAAATAGTTTTTTTTTTTTGAAAAGTGTCCATTTAGTTTTGTAATGGCAAATGAATGTTTGTTACAAGTTATTAAGGATACTATGAGCATCAATTACTGAATAAATATGTAGAATGTACTATTCAATAATGCTTTATCCTAATTTGACAATGAAGATCGAGTTTTAATGATTTTCTTTCATTAAGGAAAGATTGTACAATCTAAGGATTGCATTAACAAAAGCATCTAAAACTGAATTGAGTTCATACGACTAAGCAAATTGACTAAGCTAAGGACGACTCAACGAATGGCAATTTTTACATAAATAATACCGGTCCATGCTTAGGAATTGGAGTTTTCTACTCTCTGACTGTTGCGGGAATATCCGGACATATTCAGATAATATCTGAAGCTATCCCCAACAATAAACTCAATGAAGATCAAGGTTTAATAATAGTTCTTTATTAAGGAAAGATTGTACAATCTAATCCAAAGGCATCTAAGACAGAGTTGAGATTATCCGACTAAGCAAATTGGTGTCTTTTATTTGAGCACAGAGTAAGCTATGGACGACTTAACAAATAGCAAGTTTTACATAAATGAAACGCGTCCGTGCTTAGAAACTTATGTTTTCTAATCTCTGAATATTTTGAGATATTACCAATATTTAGATAATATCTGAAGCCATCCCTGACAATAAACTCAACAACACTGCCGGTCACCACACTACTCGCCCCACCAGAGATACAAGCCGATGTAAAATTATAAGCGGCGGCTTATCATAGAAAATATCGGCGGCGGCTAAATTTTCGGCTCAATTTAAACTTTTCTTCAGAAATTGACCTAAATAAACGCTTATTTATTTTAAAAATCTTTGTATAATAGTCTGTTATATAGAAACCTGCTCTATATAAGTTTTTTTTTTCTGCAGAGAAATGAACATTTATAGTAGTTTTCACAATTTTGATATTAGCACAATATTGTGTGGCAACACTTTTAAATTTGCAATAATAATTTAAAATAATGGCAACTCCGTTCAAATTGGTGAATTTATTTTACGAAATACATGTGTGATTCCAATCTTTATCAGCGGCTACGTTTAAGCTGGCTTAGCTTTTGAGCCGAAAAATGACGGCGGCGGCTTGAAAAATATTACCGGCAGCCAGCCGCCACCGATTTAAGCCGTTTCGGCTTGTATCTCTGCGAAATACAAGGCGAGAGGTCGCAAATTGGCTGTGGCTAGCCGCTGGTAATATTTTGCAAACCGCGGCGCCGTTGACTTATTTCGTCACAAAAGCTAAGCCGGCCTAAATGTAGCCGCTGATGAAGAATCGTATGTATTTCAGAAAATAATTTCATCAATTTATGGATAACACATGAATACAGCACCGAACTAATTCCTAATTATTAATTACACCGTGCATCAATAGTTAAAAGAAGATTCTCTTTAATCAGAACCTAAACCCGAAGGTATCTGTTCAATGACTACTACAATTCGAAACAATAACTTGTGGTCCAGCGGTTACCATGGTAACGGCAAGACTAGTTTTTCTGGTCACAACGAAATGTCTTCTTCAGATTATAATTGATAGCTATTCGAGTAGAGGAAATGGAAGCACATAAATACCTTGTAAGTCAACGATTTTAGTTGTACCAGAGAGGTTTGTTTTCTCTGCTCAGATCCAAGTTAAATATCTGCATCACCTTTTTGGTTTACATACAATCCATATCTACATCAATCGACATTCAATTGTATTGCTTTAGAGAATCTTAAGTTTAAGTATTGCTTTAGATCGGTATGCACCAGGAAACCTAATGAAGATTAAGTTAATGAGAGAATATTTCCGATTTTGAACCTTCAGTAAGGATGCAGCATATATTGTGTTAATCGGTGGTATAAGGTTCACACCTAAACAATATGTTGTCGATGTTCTAATTCTGATATATTGCTGCATTTAAAATTAAAGAAAAAGCTTAACTGAGATTAAACTTATTTTCCAGTTAGTGCCATTTTTGGAAACTGAATTCAATTTCCATTTTTGAAATCAGGTTGTGCCAATCGATGTTCAACAATATGTTTGTCAGTGTTCTAATATAACATATAATCGAATATGTTGGCGCCAAAGATTATCTGATGGGAATCTGTTCATATTAGAAGGTTCTACACATACACCAGATGGGAATGAATCTCGTAACGAAAACAGAAATTTTGATCTATTGAAACCAGATCTTGCACAAGTCGAACATGATCTAATCTTTTGTTACACGGTAGGCACTAAACGGCTCTGGAGATCTACATTAAAAAATCGAAAAAATGAGATATACATTAGTCTCTATAACGACAACATTAACTTTCGATCGTCAGCAAGATTAAGGCGATATTAGCTATTATATATAAGAATATATAAAACTGTAATAGACTCATAACTAAAGTGTTTCCCAATGATATCAGGCCAATCAGGCATAAAATTCGCTGTTAATCGTCGATTGGACCTGATGAGATAATAGATAGAAGGAAAACGTAGTTCAAAGAGCGAATGTATGATAAAAAGAGAAGAGAGTTTAAGGGAGTTAAAAAATTTAAATCATGGATGAGAGAATTCCACATGTATGTTACGTAATCTAAACTAATGTGATTATGTATGTTACGTACGTAATCTAATAGAGCACGCAGAGAGAAAGGTGAATCGCTAAAACACTTTCTTTGTCACTTCCCCTAGAATATAGATTGGTCAGAACGAAACTACTTTATTAGATTTATAGGTATCCATGTAGAGAAAATACAAGATCACCTTTCTGGATTGCATACAACTATATTCACATCAATTCTAAAAACTTAAATTCAGAAAACTGAATTTCTGAGCTAAGGACTATAATTCATTTAGTAGATCTGTAATGACATGACATAAACCTGTTTCTTTTTTCGCCGCAAATTAGTTCATAACTGGCCCTTTAAGTGTATTTTATCTAATGTAATAACTATACAGCCTTTTTACAACCTTATCGAACGTTCTGAGTTGATTACTTCAGTCAATTTTTGAAAATAATTTGATGAATAATGCTGCCCCGCATAAGGATGACCCTTAGGCCTATCATTCGTTTTCAACGATGGTACGAAACATAGGTCCCTGTTAAAAAATATGTTTTTTATATTTCTCGTTAGTTCATGAACTCTCATCAATTGAGAGCTTTTTCTATATGAGATTATTAACAAGACTTTTACCCTCTCATGTACCTATATATGTATGTATCTATCGAAAATATAATACATCCTTAGAGAATTTACACTTCTTGAAATCAATAATCAATCCTATTGTGAATATATATAGTTGTATATTATAGTAATAAAGTATTAAAGAGTTTGATATATGTATACAATATCATAAGTACAAAAAAAAACTTTACATTTTAAATGATTTATTGATCCTATGAAATAAAATTTTCATCTGACATGACTGACTTTGATTGACAAGGTATTATGTTTGAAAATAAGGGTTTAAACTGAAAGCTTTGAAGTGAGTTGTATATCAATTTAACACTCTTGAAACGTCAATAGAATATATGCACCTTTTAGACTTTAATATGATTTTGGAGATTTGACAATAGTTTTACTATGAGTAATATATACGGTAATGTTGAGAGTCAGATTGATTTAATGTATAAAATCATTATCGATATTATATGAAATATATAGAAAATGGCAACTAAAGGTAAACTTTTAAACTTTTAAAAAATACTGATATCAACTATGATTCTAACTACAAACTTTGAATATATGATTTAGATAATTGGACTGCTTCTCTAGATAATTGGCTACAGCGACCACTCTTGGTATTGATAACGACCACTCATTACTAGGTAATGTATCAAATAACTAAATTATCTAAATTATTCATTACCAAAATTTGAAGTTTTTTGCTGGATATTTTGAATTCTTCTCTTGATACTCCTACATTTGGCAACTAATACATTATAGTTTTTGGAAAAATTACCACTTGAAGTCCTCTTAACGAAGTAATCCTTTTAAAACTCTTTTTGGAACAAAAAAAGTAGTTTATAGTTATATACTTATTTCCAAATAATATTTTCTTTCCAACTGGGTACTTTTGTGCAATGAGAAAGAATGAACAAAATACAAATAATGGAAAACAAAAAAGAAAAAGTCAGTAAACTAAAGTTTCGTAAAATTTTTGTTCACCCACAATCACCTTTTATAGAACTACAGCTATATATACCTTTGCCAGCCTAGTAATCTGTAGTGGGTTTTGTGGTTCTTATTTTTGTTATTATTATTTATACATATTTACTTGGTAACAATTTTTAGTTTTATTTTGTATTTTTTTTCAAAAGCCGACGACCACTTGAATAAAACTGAAAAAATAAAGATGAAGAAAACTTGAACAATTTATTGGAACCCTAAAATCATACTACGTTAAAGTTTTGCTGTGGTTAAGTTTTTAAAGTGTTTACATGGAAGGGCATTTGAAGTTGTGAGGTATAAGCGGTAAGCAAATATAAACTGTAAGTTATTACTTTGGAGGAGCTTTATTAAAAAAGGTAGAATTAAAGCATCTGATTTATAACAAGGTATGATGATTATAGACTGCACTGTAGAATGATCAATAGTCTGGTTTTCCCCTTAGGCGATACACTTAATTACTATAGAATCGATTATAGTTTGTATTACATACTGTAATCAACACATCAGACTCGGCTATAGTATAGAGTCTGGTCTATATAATCGACTATAGTCAGTACCATACAGACTTGACTAATGTTTGTACTATCTCAGGAAAAACTTTACTTACCCGGTAAGCAGGCAAGTAATATTGAAGCAAGTACTTACTTTTGGGGTAAATAACTAGATATTTTTGTTCGACGAGGTTTAAAAAATAACTGGTTACAAAACCCAACTTTCCAAACCTGGCTCTACAGCTTTTTATACCCTTCACCTTCGTGAGAAGGGTATAAATAAGTTTGTCATTCCGTTTGTAATTTCTATAATATAATTTTCCGACCCTATAAAGTATATATATTCTGGATCCTTACAGAAAGCGGAGTCGATTAAGCCATATCCGTCTGTCTGTCTGTTTGTCTGTCTGTTGAAATCAGTTTTTAGAGGTCCCCAGATATCGGCGAGATCCGAATCTTCAATAATTCAGTTAGACATGCTTTCGATAAGATCGCTATTTATAATCAGCAAAATGTTTGGATGCTGTTCTGTTCTCTCGAAGGTGAAGGGTATAAGAAGAACAAGGAGATAAAGCAGTAATATGTTGGTAATAAAGCTCATATTTGTTTGAGGGTGGTAATACAGTTTAACGGTGGTAGTACAGTATAATATTTACTGTATTTCTTTCTGCTACAGTTTATATTTGTTTGTGTGTATGTTATGTGTGACATGTGTGAAGAGATACAAAATAAATAAAAAATTGTTTTTTAAAACATATTTGGTGAAGGTTATATAAGAATATAGAAATATTACTTGTTTTGAATAAATTAGTCTTTAAATTTAAAAATATTTTGCTGGGATAGTCTCATTCATAGTCTGCACTGAAATATAGTGAGAATTATAGTGTAGACTATAGACTTGTTCTAATCAATCAAGGCCCGATTGTATTCCTTCTGATTTGATGTAGTATAAATCCTCCTATCCTTGATGAAAGACCCCATCTTGGTGTCATTGAAAACCCGGGGAAAAGAGGTGCTTCCAATACATCTAGTCTGAAGGGACTATAAACTGGTATGGATCAAATGTATCGTCGGCTATTTCTTGTAATGATTTGACATATGGTCGAACTAGAGAACTACATATACTGGTACAACGGGTGTCCAGTTGTCTGCAAAACTTTGCCCTGGATGGTCATTTGGTTGAGGTTCTTTCGTAGTTCTACGTAGTGGCAGTGGTGTTGTGCATTGAATGGATAAAATGTGTTACAATTTTGAATTTTCCTTCCTTGTCCAGGTATGTTCAGAGAAAACTCTGTAAATTCCAAACTTACCACAGTAATCCATCAAGAAGTAATCTTGATGGATTAGTACTTCGATTGGTTACTTCTCTAGATGGTGTTGCCGACTCAACAGAGGCCATTCCATATGTCTGGTTGTAAACGGAACTGATGTGTTTCTATCTCAGAAAATAAGCAACGGGACAACAATGGTCAGAGATTAGTTAGCTCAAGTACTTAAGCAAAGTGCACATATACTGGACCGCAAATTCTATATACGTAAATTGCTATTTGGGTGTTAGATACACAATAAGGCGTTGGTCATAAAAGCTCACCCATAAGTTGAAAAAGACCCTTGTGAAATAAGGCCAAAACGCCAGATGTTCAAATAAGGCACTTCAATATTGCTAGACCTATAGACTCGACTATAGTTCCCACTATAGACTGGGATTACAGACTTATAGTCTTAATTGTAGATTTTACTATAATCTTGGCTCTACTATAGCTGAGACTATAGACTCGACTATTGTCTTGGAAATTAACTCTTCAATAACCTGGATTACAGACTAAACTATAGTAAAAACTATATACTCGTCTATATTTTGTATTATAGACTAAACTACTGGTTTGTTTATTGATTGTACTGTACTATACTGTACTATACTCGAGACTATAGATACGACTATAGTCTGGACTGTAGACTACAATATAGTCATAGTTCAGACTAGTTCAAACTTGACTATAGTAGGGTATATAAAATCCACTACAGTCTGGACTATAAACTCGAATAAGGTTTGGATTTAAGTCTGGTCTGTTGTCTGTACAGTAGACTCGACACGAATATAGTCTGCTTTATGCAGTGTAGACACTACTAAAAGCTACACTATAGACTGAACCGTTTATGGGAATCTAAAATGGAATATAAACTAGAATACCGACTGTACCTCAATTTTCAAAATTTAACAAATTTCAAATTCCATTATATTATCCCAAAATTTCTTCCTTATCGCTTTAATATGTGAATTTGAATTTCAAACATAAAAATCCTTTTTCTCAAATAAAAGAGAAAGCTAATACTTATATCCAAACAGTGATATGCTATTTACAAAAGCAATTGGCTTAAATCTTTGACAGCTATAGCCATATCAATTTGTATATATGTATGTGCTATGCAGAAAAATACACATACATATGTATGTGATACAACTGTATGTATGTGTATATAGTTTTCCTTCTTTTAAACCTACAAATACCATAACAATAGCAGTAAATCTTAAACATAAATTTGACTTTTGAATTGAAACAATTACCAAGAAAAGAAAAAAATACGATTTCTTTTTATGCAACTTGTAGTTTAAAACAAGTTTTTTTTCAAGAAAAGGCTGTTTCAATTGCAGTGCACATGATGACGTTGATACATATTTGTTTTGATAGGGAGGTTAGTGGATGGGTTGGAAATAACTTTGTGAGGTTTTGAAGGTTTATTTGTGCTAAAACCCATAATGCAAATATTTCTGCCTTCATGATGCACAAAGTATATATGTATGTATGTATAACGATAATAACAACTTTTTCCTTTCACTTAACAAGTTAAAGCATCAGGCGGAGAAAAACACAAACTTAGATGATGATTTTTCTTCCCCTTCTCTCAAGTGTTGCTTGTATTTTGTAGTTTTGATGTTTATTTTTTTTCGCTCAACTTCTATATCCTTTGTTCATAAAAATGTATAAATTTTTATTTCTTTTTCCTCTAAAGACTTTGAGAAAAATAAGCACAACTACTATAAGAAGAAAAACAAAGCAGAAAAAAAACTATACAAAATGTAAATAAAACTGAAAATCGTTAAAAAAAAGTAGAAAAGAACACAATTGCAAATCCTAAGAAGAAAATAAAGAAAATCTTTAGAGCTGAAATAAGTAATATAAAAAATATTATACAAATTTATGGTAAAAATGTAACAATTGTTACATTCTTGTTTGTCGAACAGGTGTCCCTGGTAGTATAAGGAATCAATGAAACATTAAGAGGTTTACTTGAAAGAGATTTTGTCAAATATTTCTTAAGCATAACAAATACAAAAGGCTTCTCGTGGATTCAAAGAGTTATTTCATATAAAAGTTTTCTTTTAGTAAAAACTGCTTATTTGATTAAAGAAAGCCTTTGATGTAAAATTTTAAGCTTTTTTAATTAAATAAGTTGTTGGTTAGTTAGCTAGGTAGATATTTAGTAAGTTAGTAAGATAGTAAGTTAGTAAGATAGTAAGTTAGTAAATTAGTAAGTTAGTAAGTTAGTAAGTTAGTAAGTTAGTAAGTTAGTAAGTTAGTAAGTTAGTAAGTTAGTAAGTTAGTAAGTTAGTAAGTTAGTAAGTTAGTAAGTTAGTAAGTTAGTAAGTTAGTAAGTTAGTAAGTTAGTAAGTTAGTAAGTTAGTAAGTTAGTAAGTTAGTAAGTTAGTAAGTTAGTAAGTTAGTAAGTTAGTAAGTTAGTAAGTTAGTAAGGTAGTAAGTTAGTAAGTCAGTAAGTCAGTAAGTTAGTAATTTAGTAAGTTAGTAAGTTAGTAAGTTAGTTAGTTAGTAAGTTAGTTAGTTAATTAGTTAGTTAGGAAAGGTATTCGCTATCCTTTACCTCCGATGGGTAGCAAACCAGTGATGTGGTACCCTAGTATAACAACTACTAAGAACTCCAATTGCATACCTCATCCTTAAAGGATCCACTATATTGATGCAATATTCAAATAATATGTAAAATTATGAGCAAATATGGAAGTGTGTGTGACTCTGTTTGCATGTTTATGTATTTTACGAGGATTGCAAAATATGTTCATTGCTCCCTTTTTTATTCCACATCTTACACAACTTCCCAACTGTTATATTTGTTTGTTTGTGTGTGTATGTTTGTGTCTCCAGGATCTTTTTGTTTTTTTTTTTGTATTTTACTGCATCATTCAGAAAATGTGTTTGTGCACTCAAGAGTAAAAAGTTTTGGTCGGTTAGTTGGAGTATTGTTCGAGAGTGTTACGATTCTTTATTCTATGAATAGAAATAGACCGACTAAAAGATATACACACACACACACACAGGCAGACATAAGCAAATCTAAAAGAACAACATTAAATGAGGAAAAAAAGTCGAAAGTGTTAAATAGAAAGAAGATGAAAAAGAAGCGTCAAAGTTTTGATTATGGCAACACGGCAGTTTCTGATCATCACATACATATACATATGTAATTTATAATAGGTGTTATGCATGTGTAGAAATTTGCGGTTGCAAGTAGTAATAGTCTATGTCTCTAAATTATATTTCTATATATAATTTTATAATCTGTACGATAGATTTGGTTAAAGTATGGACTATAAACTGGGTTATATTTTGCATTTTAAACTCGTCTATAGCTTGGATTATATATTTGACTATATTCTGTACTATTGACTTTATTATAGTCTGGACGATAGATTTGTCTAAAGTCTGATTTGACTATATATTTGACTATAGTATGGGCTATAAATTTGACTATAGTCTGGGCTAAAGTATGAACTTAAAACTATACATCGTTCGGGGCTATAGACTTTACTATAGTTTGGAATATATATAGACATGACTATAGTATGGAATATAGTCTGGACTATAGAATATTACTGATAATCTGAAACATAGATAAGACTTTAATTGGGTTTTTGAATTATAAACTAGTTTGAATTTTTAAAAATTTTGTATTGTAGAATTAGTTCATTAGTGTCGACTTACGTGTTTATCGTTTATAACCATAACAATGTGTACTCGAGTGTGAGAGTTTGAGAAAGTTTACATTTAAAGTTTTAACTATACTTTATGTATGAGTGCACAAATTTTGTTTGTGTTTGTAACAGGTGAATGGAGTTTCTTAATATTTCAATTTTTTTGCTGTTTTTGTTGTTAAGAGGTGTCATAAAATATAATTTGAGTTTTAGAAATATTTGTATAAGTCGTTTTAGCATAATGAGTTCTTGTTTGGTTTCTTGTGTGAAAAAAATATTATAAAACTTTGAAATTTATGAAATATAAAATATTTTCGAATTTAACAATAAAGATATTTATAGTAAAAACTTCAATTTAAAGATTTATGAACTTATACTAAAGTATTAGGAAATTGTATTGCTTAATCAAACTTCTCAATGTAATTGATAAGTTTTTAATAGATTTTGTATACACTCCTTTATGATTTGTAAATATGCCCATGGCTGTTTTCTATATATAACCATCATGTCAATATTATATAATATTTGTACAAAATATGAATATTTTATTTTTATATATTTACATATACATATAAATTCATAAGAAAATATGTTTTCTTAAATAAATACCACTACATACGTACATTCCTTAATGAAATGTAAATATTTCAGGCTGAATTAAATATTAAGTTAAAATTACAACATTCTTGTGTAATTTTTTTGTAGAAAATTTCTTCACAGACTATAAAACTTAAAGGAAAATAAATGTTTTGTCAAATATTTATTTAGGATAATTGTCCTGTTTTTTGAAGTGATGTACGATGACAGTTGCAGAAAATTGAGACACAATAAAAGCAACAGTAACAAAAACTTCAAAACGGTTACTTAAATAACAAAAAGACTAAAATTTAAAATGTTTGAAAAAAAAACTGAAATAAGAAAAGTTAAAATAAGAATAAAATAGAATAGCATAGCATATGATAGCTTGACATTTTTCTCCCTTAGTTTAAACAACTAATGAGAAAAAACAATTCAGAAAAGCTGATTGCTATTATTGAAGTGAATTTATTTAAAAGTCCTTGAAATTTCAAGAATTTTCCTAATTCAATTTTATCAACCTTTACGCCCTTTACAAATCCAATTTCAAAGTCCTGTTATTATACGTTTGTGCTTTTAGTTTCAATTTGTTATCATTCTACTTTAAAAATTAGAAAAGAAACACAAAAAATAACTTCAACTAAATAAAAAGTAAATAACTTAGGAATGTAATTTTGTAGGTGTAGATACATACAAACATACTTAGACGTGTGTGTATTTGTTAAACTTCAGCACAAAATATATAAATAAATAAAAAAAAAGAAGATAAAAAATTAGGTAAAAAAGGATGTAAAACAGGAAAATGAGAAAAAAAGATATATATGCTTTACAGATAACATGCAACAACGCCAAATTGTGCTTAAAATAGTGGCAAGTAATTTAACTGAAAGTGACAGAAACCATAACATCCATGATATCAAATACCAAATCACATTCATTGATGATGTAGTACATAAGAGCAATGGCTGAGACTTGTACAAGTACTTGTAGCAACACAGACATACATATTTATGTATTTTTAGTATTTATCATATACATTCATCTCTTACATCTCTTGAAAATATATCCAAAACATCGAATAAAATGAGACAGACGAACACTAAGTTTTGAATATTTATAGGCAGAGAGTGCAAGGAGTTAATTCATTTTTCAAACTGTTGAAAATAAGTGAAGGTAAGTAACTAATAATGAGGTTTGCATTTGAAGAAATCAATTTTGAAAATGTGCCTCTTAAAGCTTAGTAGTTCTGTGTACTAAATGGAAGGTGATTGGTAGAATACCCAGAAGAGGTAGGAGGCCAAATAACTAACTTACTAAGTAACTAAATAACTAACTAACTAACTAACTAACTAACTAACTTACTAAGTAACTTACTAACTAACTAACTAACTAACTAACTAACTAACTAACTAACTAACTAAATAACTAACTAACTAACTAACTAACTAACTAACTAACTAACTAACTAACTAAC